>NC_069508.1:168652322-168724822 GCF_027579735.1 Bombina bombina | reverse complement strand
AACTATCTAATACATCTATTAACCCCTAAACCGTTATTAACTGACATCGCTAATTAACCTAATAAATCTATTAACCCCTAAACTGCCATTAATCGACATCACAATTAACATAATAAATCTATTAACCCCTGAACCACCAAACCCCACAACACAAATAACTAATCACTAAGCCCCCTAACCTAACACCCCATAAATTAGCCCCATTACATAAATTAAAATAATCCTACATTACAATTAAAAAAAAACTAACATTACTTTAAAAATAAAGAAAACTAAGTTTAAACTAATCTAAAATTACAGAAAATAAAAAAAATCTAACATTACAGAAAATAAAAAAGTCTAAAATTATCCAAAAAAAAAAAAATTAAACCTAATCCCTATGAAATTAAAAAAGCCCCCCAAAATAAAAACACCCCCTAATCTAAGAATAAACTACCAATAGCCCTTAAAAGGGCTTTTTGTAGGGCATTGCCCTAAAGAAATCAGCTATTTTACATTAAAAATAAACCAAGTCCCCCCTAAAAGTAAAACCCCCCACCCACCAAACCCCCCAAAATAAAAAAAACTAACACTAAAAAAGCCTAAACTACCCATTGCCCTTAAAGGGGCATTTGTATGATCATAGCCAAAGGGCATTCTGCTCTTTTACTGCCCTTAAAAGAGCATTCATCTCTTTTTCAATTGCCCAAATCCCTAATCTTCAAAAAAAACAAAAAACAAAAAAACAACACTAAGCCCCAAATAGGTACTCACGGTTCCAGAAAACCAGCGGAGAAGGTCTTTTTACAGACGGGTCCATCATCTTCTATCCTTATCCACGGCGAAGGCGGTCTTCACAGATGTGACGCTCCTTGGTGGCTGCGCTCCTCAGTGGTGTGGAGGCTCCTCTTCATGTCATCGTCCGCCGTACACTGAAGACTGAATGCAAGGTACCCCATATTTATTGGGGTATCTTGCAATCCTATTGGCTGATATTTTAAAATCAGCCAATAGGATGAGAGCTAATGAAATCTCATGATGATTTCAGTAACTTTAATCCTATTGTATTGGCTGATTTTAAAATTTCAGCCAATAGGAATGCAAGGTACCCCAAATTGATTGTGGTACCTTGCATTCAATCTTCAGTCTAAGGAATGCCTCCGCCGCTGCCGATGACCACTGCCGTTGAGGACCACCGCTGAGGATCCAGGCATTGGGAACACAGCTCCGCACTTCTGCTCCGCGCCGCCTTCACTCAAGATGAAGGTAGAAGATGATGGATCCGTCTGGAAGAAGACTTTCTCCGCTGGACTTTAGGAACAGTGAGTACCTATTTGGGGATTAGGTTTAGGTTTATTTATTTTTATTTTTGGGGTGTTTTTTTTTTAGATTAGTGGTTTTTTGGGCTTGAAAAAGAGCTGATTGCCATTTCAAGGGCAGTAAAAGAGCTGAATACCCTTTTAAGGGCAACACACATACAAATGCCCCTTTAGGGACAATGGGTAGTTTATTTATTTTTTTTGTGTTAGGTTTTTTTTTGGGGGGGGGTTGGTTGGTGGGTGGGGGGGTTTTACTGTTAAGGTGGATTTTGTATTTTTTAGAGGTAAAAGAGCTGTTTAACTTAGGGCAACACCCTACAAAAGGCTCTTTTAAGGGCTATTGGTTGTTTGGTATTAGATTAGGGGGTGTTTTTATTTTGGGGGGGATTTTTTATTTTTATAGGGGTATTAGTTTAGGTTTACATTTTTTATTTTGGATACCTTTGTTTATTTTTTTCTGTAATTTTAGTTGTTTTTTTTTGTAACTTTAGCTTTGGGGGGTTGTAGTTTTTCTTTGTTTTTGTTTTTTTGTTTTTTTAAAAGAAAGCTTTATTGAGTGACCAGTATTGGAAGACAAACAGTGAAAAATCAACAGTAACATCAAATCAAGCATTACAAAGATATTAAACTGTGTACACAATGCAGTGAAAATATATCTCTAATAGTGCTTCAAAATCATATCTCTGGTACACTGTTCACATTCATTAGTGTAGTGTTATACAGCGTGGCTGTATATTATATCTATTGGTCAAGGTATAAAATTTTCATAGGTATTAAGTCATACCCTTTACGGGTGATGAAAGATAAGAAAAAACAAGAAGAAGAGTTAGGAAGAGTATAGGAGGGAGAGAAGGGAAGTTAGGGAGTGGAGAAAAAAAAAGGAGGGTGGGCGCGGGTTGAGAAGTGGGGGGGTTTGAGGGGTAGTGTTGAAGAAAGGGCCAGAGAAGGCAAGGGTAAGTAAGGGTAGAGGGGGAGGTGATTAACACTATGGGCGATCCATTCCCAATACTGGAATAATTCCAGGGTTATAGTCTCAAGGTCTCTCAAATCCCACTTCCCCCCGGAAATGGCTTGTCATGTGCCCCCCCAGGACACGTCACCTCAGGCCAATCAAATTAGTTTAGATCCTTTTAGGCTTTCATATATTTTTGCCTTCCCAGATCATTAACATATGTTCATGTAGTGCGAGTTTTCCAGTTTTGAGGTAGTGAAACCTCTCCAGATCAAGCAGGTCTCTGACCCCATGTTTCCATTCATTCAGGCTCGGTACATTGACAGATTTCCAGTATTTTGGAATTAAGCTCTTAGCTCCGTTTAGCATTAGTAGAAACAGCCTATGTTTCGCTTCCACCACCAACTTGGGGAGAGCATGGTATATCAGATTGTTCGGGTTTGGAGGCAATATTATCCAGAGAAGCCAAATGCATTCAGCAAAAATTCTTGCCCAGAATTCCTGTATCCTCGGACATGTCCACCAGATATGCATTATTGAGCCGGTCTCTCCACAACCCCTCCAACAATCCCCGTTCATTTGTGGGTAAATTTTGCATAACCTCTGTGGAGTCAGATACCACCGGCTTAGGAATTTAAAGTGCATTTCCTGCAGACTCATCGAGACTGAGGCTTTTTTTGCTTTATTAAAAATCTGTAACCAGTCTTTTGAGGCAATATCTAAGTTAAGGTCTGTACACCATGCTTTTGTGTAGGAGGGCAGGTACTCATCACTGCTTGTGAGCAGCAATTTGTAAAGACGAGATATCAAATTACCAGGTGCTTGGGCCACTGTGCAAATGTGCTCCAGGGATGTCTTTTCTCTCATGAAGAGGGATTTATCTTTATGTCCATTCACATAATGTTGAAACTGCGCTACTCTAAACCAAGAGGAGAACAGCCATGCATCCCACTCTTTTAGCTTTTCCTGGGTCTGTATCTTGCCTTGATGAAAAGCATTAGATATAGCGGCTTCTGCCAGTGTGTATGTATTTCTCTGGGGCTGTATTCTATTTGCTAAGGCATTTTCTGGGTTATCAAATACCGGGGTTACCGGAGAAGGAATAGAAGAGATGCATTTGTCCTGTTTGATCAATGAGTCCCATATGCAGAACACATCATTTAATAAGGGGTATTGTTCGATCAGAGGTGTTCGATTTTCCGCTGATATCCAAGCAAGAGCGCCTACATTTCCTCTCTGTAGAAGTTCTCGGTCTAACTCTACCCAAGCTTTATCCGATTTGTTGTGACACCAATGGACCAATCTCTGGACCATAATTGCTTTAAAGTATGTCTTTAGTAGAGGGACTCCTGCTCCTCCCCTATCTCTGGGCAGGTACATTGTTTTTTTTCCTGATTCTCGGTTTTATATCTTTCCAGATATATGCCTCCATTTCTGATTGGATCTGATGGATTAAGGGTAATGCTAATGCGAGAGGGAGTGCTTGCATGATATAGAGAATCCTTGGTAGGACATTCATTTTGACCGCATGGATACGACCAATCCACGAGATGGATTTGTTCTTCCATCTGGTCATATCATCTGTCACTGCATCTCTAATTAGCTTATAATTCATATCAAGCATGTCAGAGATCATCGGGGTCAGGAAGATCCCGAGATACTTTAAGCGATGTTTCGCAACACTAAGTGGACAATTATCACATGCTTCACTAAAAACGTCCGCCGGTATAGTAATATTCATGATTTCGGACTTGGATAGGTTAAGCTGGAAATTCGAGACCTGTCCAAATTCTGCGAATTCCGTCAATAGGGCTGGAAGCGAGGTGGACACATCCAACAACGTCACTAGAACGTCGTCGGCATACATGGCCAACTTATGCTCTTTGTGTCCTACAACCAGTCCCATTATGTCAGGGTTACTACGAACCCTACAGGCTAGAGTCTCAATTACTAAGGCGAACAACAGGGGTGACAGGGGACACCCATGCCTCGTCCCGTTAGAGATCTGGAAAGGCTTCGAGAGCATGCCATTAACACGCACCTTAGCGCTTGGTGTCGAATATAACGTGAAGATCGTACTTATAATGCCGTTACCAAATCCCAGTTTTGTCAAGGTGTGTCGCATAAATAACCAATTCACCCGATCAAACACTTTCTCAGCGTCCGTGGACACAAGCGCCAATGGAGCTGAGTGATGATCTGCGTAAGAAATCAATTGTAGTACTCTAAGGGTATTATCCCGGGCTTCTCTGCCCGGAACAAATCCCACTTGATCTGTAGAGATCAGTTGTGGCAGTAGTCTGGCAAGACGGTTAGCTATCATTTTTACTAAAATTTTGACGTCCGAATTAAGGAGCGAAATAGGTCTGTAGCTGCTGGGTAGATTCTCAGGTTTCGGGGGTTTATGTATAACTGAGATATGTGCTTCAAGCATGGAGCTTGGAAGGGTAGATCCTTCTGACAATTGGTTAAACACTGTAAGTGTGGCACCAGTCTGTCTCGGAATGTTTTGTAATAACGCATGCCAAAGCCATCTGGCCCAGGACTTTTGCCTCCTGGGAGGAGCTTAATCGCTCGCTGGATCTCTTCTATAGTGAATGGTGCTTCAAGTTGCTCCGCCTCATCCTGAGACAGCCAGGGCATGTCTATACCCTGTAAGTAGTTTACAATATCTCTTTCCTGGTTATTACCAGGAATTTAGTCCCGCCCTTCTGGCTCCCGGGATGTAAATTGTATAGGGTTTCGTAGTAGCTACAAAACGTGTCTGCTACAGCAGATCCTTCTCGGTGTGTCCCACCTTGGTGGTCCATGACTTTGTATACATAAGTTTTAAGTCTCTGGCGAGCCAGAGCTCGTGCAAGGAATTTCCCTGCCCTGTTGCTCTGTTCGAAGTAATATTGTTGTAGCTGAAGGGCTTTAATTTGTTGCTCCTTCTGGAGATGTTGCAATAGAGCCGATCTGGCTTCAGTGAGATCAGCCTGTAATGCTCTGTCAGTCGGTCGTTCTTTATGCACGACTTCGACTTGCGCCACTTTTTCGAGTAGTGCAATATAGCGAGATTTCTGTTCCCGACGGAGCGCTGATACATGTCTAATCAACTCTCCTCTTAAAACACATTTATGGGCTTCCCACACCGTCGTCTCTGCCAGGTCGCCTCCTGAATTATTGCGAAAGTATTCATCAATGGTCTTATCCAGTTTCTGCCTTAGTAGGGGCTTGTCTAGTAGGGACTCATCCAGGCGCCATATAAATGGAGTAATCGGCATCTCTGGCCATTTAATGGTACACCTCACTGGAGCGTGATCAGACCAGGTAATCTGACCTATATTGCTGCCAGTGACGCTAGAGAGCCCTGCAGAATCTGTAAAGATGTAGTCGATTCGGGTGTATTTCCCATGGGGGTGGGAGTAAAAGGAATAATTTTTGGTGTTTGGATGCATTGTGCGCCAAACATCGTGAAGAACTAGATCTCTAAGACATTTGGTTATCTGTTTGACTACCTTGTGTTTAGTGCTAGACAGCCCATCTGAGGTGTCTAGCATGGGGCAGAATGAAACATTAAAATCACCACTAATAAAGAGTATTCCCTTTTGGGCCTCTAGAATTTTGTTCGTTAATTTTTTAAAGAAAGTATCTTGTGCTGTATTCGGGAAGTACGCGTTGACAAGTGTTACATAGTTGCCATATAAGGTGCCAATTAAGATCAAGTACCTGCCTTCCGGGTCCCTTATGGTCTGCTCCATCCGGAAAGGCACATCAGCCCGAAAAAGGATCCCTACCCCATTTTTTTATGGGGCCGGAGGCAAAGTAAGCCGTTGGGAATTGCTTATTATACCATTTGGGTTCTCTGAATTTAGAGAAGTGCGTCTCCTGGAGGCACACAACATCTCCCCCCATTCTATGCAAGTCTCTAGTGACAATCAATCTTTTTCCAGGGCTATTAAATCCCTTAACGTTTATTGTGACCAAATCTAAGGTGTGATCACACATGCCCTTCATTGTGCTAGTTGGTGGCTCAAGGCCGCTCAGGTCAAGAGAGGAAGGGGTGAATTGTGAAGGGGAGCTATACGATAAAAGAGAAAAAAAAAAAAAGGGGAGGGGGGTTGGGTGGGTGGGAAGATAAAAAGAAAGGAAGAGGGATAGGTGGAGAAAGTAGGTATTTGGGAGGAGAAGAAACTAACTTATAGAGATGACCTTATGCGGTCTGTGTGAAGAACAAGCAGGAAACGGGGGGAAGAAGAATAGGCAAAGAGAAAGAGAAACAAAGTTCTCTAATATATGAAGATATACAATGTAAGTTAAGGAAACGTGAGAAGAAAAAGAAAGGATTAAATGTAGAGTCAAACTCTATCCGACTAGAGTAGAGATACTCTAACAACGGGGGTAGTAACCCCTACATTCTCAGCAAATGAATTATTTCTATTAACATTATAACTTGTAGGCAAACACAGCAATCAATATACATAACTTATAACATTGACTTTGTTTTACTCAGTAATTTATCTATCCTTTATTTATATTTAAGTAGATTTGGCTGACTCATGAATGAGCTACACCTTTCTATGGGGTTGCGCTAAGTGTCAGTTAGCAACACAGAGTGACTTCTCTTAGTGCGTTAGATAATGGGTGTTATGTTTTACCTTTGTTTGATTTAAAGAGTCCCCAGTATAACATGGGGGCTCTCATTGACTCTGTCATGTGGCTATATAGTAATATCTCTTTAAGGGCTAAAGTGTCATACAATGGGGTGAAAGTACTATACAAGTATGAACATGCAGCTCTAAGTTTATGGGCAATGCCTGTGTGAAGTGGTTTAATCCTAGGAGCTGCCATGTATGTGTCTTAAGCTGTGGTGTACCCTATAAGCCACTGATCTCCACTATCATATAACAGTTTAGTTTGAACAGTGGCAATAAATGTGTCAATAGTGCAGTTATCTCCATAGGGCTTGTAACATCAGTATAACCATAGCATTGTTTATTCCACCTAAACCCTGAATATGTCTATAGCCCATATTTGAGTGGTAAGTGCAACCAATCATATCAAGATGGTATCAGGCCTATCCTTACTTCTAAATTTAGTTTCTATACATGAGTACAGCCACAATATTCTATGTCCCAGCAGCATGCTCTCCAAAACAGATCTAAAACACGAACCATCACTAAAATTTTACAGGCAATAGAGGATAAAATTTCCATGTACTTAACTGTCATACAATAAGAACATTTTTACATTATAAGCTGTCATGCATATTCTACCAGTAGTAACTTAAGAAGAACAGTAACAGTGTTTTAATATTGGAGTCTGTAGTATGAGAGTTGCAGCTACTGTATAGCCCCAATAGTGTCTAGTCCACTGGAGTTCTGGGCTTATCCATCTCTCACCTGCAAATGGCAGGTGTATTAATTTATCCCTATATGGGGCATCAGATATTTTCTTACATCAGATTCCAGCGTTTATAGATAAACATGACTACAGCACGCTAAACTTTTAACTGTGAGGCCTTGAAAACAGACCTTGAACATAAGTCACATTCAGAAGTGTGCGAACCAAAAAAAAGGCAGGTAAAACAGTATATTTTCAAGTACTTAGCTGTCATATGAGAAAAGCATGGTCCTGGACGTGGCATCTGCTGCATACAGATCACAGCAGATTTAGCAGCTCTGCCAAGGTGCTGGCGGGGGGCCCTCTGCCATGAGGGTCTTCCATTTCTCTGCGATATTCTCTTATAGGCATTGGTTCTGCTGCAGGGCCCAAAGGCCTGATCTGTGTTCCAAGGGCTTGATTGAAGGCTGGAAGATCAGCTATCGTGCGGTATGTGGCTGTGGCTCCATCCTTAGATGCTATTAGACAGGTTGGAAAGCCCCATCTATAAGGGATCCTTTGATCTTTGAGGCCCATTGTAATAAAGCGCATCTCCCTACGCTTTTGCAGGGTTCCAGGGCATAAATCATTGTATATTTGAATCTCCACTCCTTCATGCATTAGTGGTTGCTTGTTTCAGGCGTGCCGGAGTATCTCTTCCCTGTCCCTGTAAGATAAGAGCGCGGGGCCCTTGCTGGTGGTTTTGGCCTTAAGGCTCTGTGGGCCCTTTCAACATGTATATCATCATCCCCAGGGCTGTTTTTAATGCATTTAAAGAGTATCTGTATATAGTCGTTTATTTCTGTTGGGGCCACAGTCTCCGGAACACCTCTTATCCTTAGGTTGTTCCGACGACTCCTATTTTCTAGATCTTCAATTCTCTCATTTTATTATTATTATTATTCTTTATTTATAAAGCGCCAACAGATTCCGCAGCGCTGTCCATGGGTACAAAGATAAAAGTACAGTACAATACAATATAGAAGACACCAAAGTTTAATAAAACAAATACAGGGGGAATTGAGGGCCCTGTTCCCGTGGGAACTTACAATCTAGATGGTAGGAGGGTGAGAAACAGGAGGTGGGGACTGCAAAGGTGAGAATGATGTTAGTGTGGAGTTAGATGGGGCAGCAGTTAGGCAGGTAGAATTCATTTTTTACTGATTTAGAGATAGGCTTCCATGAACAGAAAGGTCTTTAGGGAGAATTTAAAGGAGGAAAGGTTAGGGGAAAGTCTAACAGCTCTGGGAAGTGCATTCCAGATGGTTGGTGCTGCACGAGAGAAGTCCTGTAGATTGAGGATAGTTGCTTCCTGTGATTGCACACAACTAGAGTTTTGTTGCATGTCTGAGCGCAGAGCTTCTTGCGACTCCTCTACTAGTGTGACCCTATGATCTATATTGGCAATATCTTTTTTAAGCTCCCCAAAAATGTTTCTCATTTCTAGGATAGCTGCTTTTATGTCATTTTTAGAAGACAGGTGTCTGATATCTTCTTTTGTGACATATCCAGTTTGTTTAGGGTCATAATTAGAAGGGTGGACAGCTTCTTGTGTGTTAGATAGGTCTGGAGGATCTTTTTGTGAACCCTGTCCTGAGTCTGTTGATATTAAATAGCTTTCCATGCTTGCTGATTGTAAGGCTTTCTGAGGTTTGGGGCCTCTTTTAGTTGACATATTTTCACAGTTCACAGTTTGTGCTTTGCTAACAGCTCTGGGTATTGCCAGATCAATAAATAGTTGTGAGGATTGCAACAGGGAGAGAGGCTCAATAGTAATATATAGGTAAAAACAAAAGCGTGGTGAGTTCAAGCACAGGCCTATATGTTTCTGATATTTCATGCCCACCAGATAAACTCTGAGATGCCTCAATGGCCCTATTCAGCCTAATATGTAGGTATGCCTTATTTATTTTGTCTTTGCCCTCCAGACACTTATATATGTGCCGTTACACTAATGTCACAAGGTTTCTGATATATAAGGCCCAGGTGTAATTCGCGCTAAGTGACGCAACTCACCGTCCATCAGGCCCGTGTCCCACTTTTCAAGCGGATCGCCTCTTCTTGTGATGGCCTGAACCTGAACCTGGCCTATCCTTACCGGCGGATTGTGTCAGCGTGCCCCTTCAGTATGTTGGAGTTAATGGTCACCTCCGATCGTTTTCCGATGAGAGCTTCTTCGATCAGCCTATGGGTCAAGGGGCACTAATAGCCTCCCGGCTATCCGGTATGTCCGTTGCGGTCAGGGTGCTTAAATGTATTGCGCTATACTGTGTCTGGAGCGCATAGTTTAAGAGACCGGAGCTCCGACTTTTCTTTCTTGTAGGCCTCACCCTGCGCCTCGCCCTCCACCCGGTGTTCACACCAGAATGAGTTTCAATATCGATGCAGTCTTATATTCTGAGTCAGAGGATCTCATTTATATACAAATTAACGCTATTTGCTGTGTTTAGCCTTATGCTGAGAGTGCATGGGTGTCAGAGCACTTTCAGTGTGCAGCCATCAGCATTCGTGGCCAGGCTCCGGTTGTAGTTTTTAAACACAGACTGCCCTCTGGGCATGCTTATCGCCTAGTATATATACAGTATAAAGGCATGTGTTTTTTGCATTATGCTATCCATAATAGTTGGAAAATTACATGATCTAACTATGTATGTAATTATAAGACTATTGACCCTGCACTACTGTGTGTTTAACACTTGCAAAGGGGTTAAACACACAATACAAGTGACGCTCTGGAATCTGGCCCCACAGAGCACTGCTGGTCCCAAGCGGAAACCAATGCTGATAAAATCAGCAGCACTAGTTGCACGATTCAGCTGCGTAACAAGGGCTGCTGATTGAATCAGCGGCAGTTTCTGTTAGGGCGGTACTTCTACTGTGTGTTTCTACTTTGCAGGGGTTAAACAATCAGTAGTGCAGGGTTAATAAAATGACACTATCGAATTAGAGCTTGTTATTTTTCAACTATCATGGTCCTTCAAACAGCCACACTTCTAATTGATATAATAGAAAAGGAAACTATAAAACATCAGACTTATTTATGTTCAAAGTCATCAGATGTAATTGACAGATCAACCTAATGCAGTGCGTGAATGCAGTCACCTATAGTCAATGCACCCAATCAGCAATAGGTAAGGACACTTTTTAGCAATCTACTGACCATAGATTAGGTTCTAATCCAGTTGAAATGTTTGTATACATGGGGTTTTTCCCCCACAAAATGATCTGATACATTTTACACAGAGCTTGCAGGATACATTTTGGGAAAAGCTTGTCTTCTAGACATGGGATAAATCACTTTTTACCTAACTGTAGTCAACACACCTAGATTCATAAGTAATGACTTTTGGTGACCCTCATGCAAAACATCATCTATCTCCATTATCCGGGAAACCTTGGTTTCCAGTGGAAAAAAGTCTGACCTTCCAACATATTCAATTTATTTTGTTTTCTGTCTTATTAACCCTTCACTGATTAACGTTTATTTCTATGTTGTTTTTGATTAAGAGACCTGAGTTGGTAGATAGAATTTAATGTAAATACATTTTGGAAAGTCACAGAATTCTGCTCCGGGTACACATTATACATTCTCATTGCATTTTCCCCCAGCCTGATATTTGCAAAGATTTTTTAGCATATATCTACACATGGCAAAATCTATTCTGTATCAATACACTGCAAGTTATTGATGTGCCCTTCCTGATTCAGTGCTCTATAATCAACAATACAACCACACACCGTCCTCCCTTGAGGGATAGTAAACTCAGAATGAAATGGTCAGTTGTTCTGTCTGTGTTTTCTAGATACACAATATTTTCAGTGGCTGGAAATCTAGATTCCTGCTTTCATGCTACATGTTGCAGTTTTCAGCATAGACCTCTTACTATAAAATATCCGTTGTTTGTATATCGTTTTGCAAGATATACAGTTACACAAATCCATTAGCAGCCACATCAGAGCATCTTGTCAGACTAACATTAAATATTCCTTCGCTTTTTTATTTACCCTGTTTTTTTTGTTTTCATCACACTCAGCTCTGCCTTTTACATCCATAAGATTTAGTATTTCTCTTTTAAATCATTGATCAATGTCCAAAGCCACTTAAAGCCAGTGGAAAAATCAATAGAGCCTTGTGATTGGTTGGCACAGCAACTTTAAAGAGCAGTATCTCAGAGGGAGGGGGTTGACGTGATACTATGACTTCATTTGTGGTTGCTATGCACTTTCTACACAAATCCAAATTAGCAATTTAAGAAACCGATCACATCCTCCTCAGCAAGCTTTAATCTTTCTTTCCTGAGTGTTAGCTCTGTGATATATACATTTATTGGCCTATGTTACTGCTCGGAGTGCTATAGTTGCTCACTAGGGAATTGTTTTCCACTCAAGGTCACAGGCTAACCAGATACTGGGGGCTTAGACATAATGAAGGCCGTATGTGTGCTGGGGTAACTGTGAGGACAAAAAGCTAAGGGGGCCTATTACTATCATATTTCATATTTGAGCAATTTAAGAAGGTTAATTTCTCTTTTGCTGACAAAGGCTAACCCCTTCTTTGCCAGGTAAGTACATATTTTCAGCACCATAGTGAAGGGAAAGCATACAATCAATATCTCATTTCATATAACCGAGAAGATCTGACAGGCATTCTGATCAGCTCTATCTTATTTTCGTGTTACCGTGGCAAATAATTAGAAATTGTTCATGATAAATCCAGTGTCTCTTCTCTCCAGCAGCCAGTTGTTATGGAAATCACATGCAATCAATGCCAAGGGACACTGTTGATATTTAGCATTAATTGCTATCGTTATGTAGAACAGAGCGTTTGGAATTTGCATAACTCCCTGCTTCACAGCATTCCTGAGATAGCGAGACAGCTCAGGAATCAATGGGGTCATCTGGCAATGACTGCTGTTAAATAGTTAGTGCAGACAATGGCTGCAAAATGGGACCGAAGACTATGGAGTCATCTAACACAAAATGATCCTACATATGTCTTTTATAATCAATAAGTATAATATTTTAGTGAGGCTCAGTATCTTCAAACTTGACAGGCGTATTCTGTGATTTAGAAAAGAAGGATCATTTTTGTTATAGGCCAAAGCAATACACAAAGGGTTAATGTGTTTTGTCCTATCTTTGTGGTTGTCCCAATATACAACAACAGGGGATATGTGCTGTATTTTTGCCAGAAATAGTTCTAGGACATTTTATATAAGAATCTTGTGCAGTTACTGTAACTTAAAATCTGAAGTCTACTAAATGACTTTATGCAAATTAACAACACTTAATCCTACCTGAGTGGCCATTTCATCAAACATGTTAAGTGTAGCGTCTTATCAGACAGGATTTGAAAATGATTCAAAATGACCTTGAAATCAGTCCACTGTTGTTCACTATTTTCAGGAATATTTTACAATTCAATTACTTTAATTTTATGAATAATTTTCATGTTAAACTGCAGACATTTCCCATATTTTTTTGTCTATACTTGTTCTTCATTAGCTCATAAAGAGGCTTAAAAATAGCTCACACTCGCATGAAGATTATCGCCTATGGTTCCATAGTGATTATTTCCTTTACAGATTGTAATTCCCTTGATTAAATTTTTGAAAATCTGTAATTACTAACACAATCAGAAGCTAAACATGTACTTTTAAAGGGATATTCCTGAAAATGTAGGTTTACCATAAATGTCTGCTTAGCTTCTGCTATGAGCTAACTTGTACTTAAAGTAACGCCGGCACATCGACCATGTCCTGTTCATGGATAATGTTGCAATTCAGCTTGCAAAGGTTTAATCATATAGGGCACTTTTTATTTTAAATATTTTAAAGTTTTTTAATTATATTTTCATTTTACACACCTGCGAATTCCATTTTACAGATACCTATGTTGATCGCCGCACTGAGCTCCTCAGGCAGCCCATGGCAGAACACTTTTTTCAGTGAGGTGACGTTTCCACCTCTTAGCCAATAGTCGTGCGGGCCATCTGGCATTTTTCTGGATAGCTATCACGCTATTGGCTAAAATCACCTCAGTGATAAAATTGCGTTCTGCCGTGGGCTGCCTGAGGTGCTCAGATATGGCAAACACTGCAGTCAAATAAAGGAACTTTTAGCATGATGTATTTTATACTTCATGACTAAAAGTCCCTTTTATCTGCTGCACTGGTAAATCCTAGTGCTACAAAAACGCTAAGATTTACTATCACTTTAAATGTAACAATACCCATATTTTTATGTAATGTTGAGCAACGGTAATTTTTAGAAGAAAATTACTGTATGTTGCTTTACAACTCTAACTGAATGTTTAAAAGACTTTACTTTGTGACATCATAAATCACTACAGCAGACCTTGCTGTCTTTAGTATTTAAAGCTTATTGCATCTTTCATGTAATATAATAACTTTGACTGTTTAAAATGAAAACTCACATAAAACTTGCC
Source organism: Bombina bombina (assembly GCF_027579735.1). Classification (NCBI taxonomy): domain Eukaryota; kingdom Metazoa; phylum Chordata; class Amphibia; order Anura; family Bombinatoridae; genus Bombina; species Bombina bombina. The sequence goes on along the minus strand of NC_069508.1, from coordinate 168,710,761 downwards.
TACTACTTCTAACATAGATTTTTTTTGTATAGTGCTATGCTTCTTAGCCCTGATCTTACAAACTCATCTCAATATTATACAAGCTCACACTTGCAACAAGTTTATCCTTGGCACAGTAGCCTTGATTACTATCTTTAGTAACCATAGGTGTCCAAAGAGCATGGTAAGTGACAAAAAATGCCCACTGTGGAATTTTACCCTCTTTATGAAATAATAAGTCCCAATGAGGAAGCATTTTTAAAATAATGAGCAGGGCATGTGTTTAGCAAGAAACCGTCTACTGCAGTACATGTTATCACTGATGGAAACATAGAAATATAGATTATGAGGGCCATACCTCTAAATTTCAGGGATGCAAGAAGATATAATTTTCTACTTCCCATTACCACCTGTGATATTTGTCTCTATGGTCTATAATAGTATGATTTGTCTCTACTTTCTATAATACTATGGTTTGTCTCTATGGTCTATAATAATATGATTTGTCTCTATGGTCTATAATAGTATGGTTTGTCTCTATGGTCTATAATAGTATGGGTTGTCTCTATGGTCTATAATAGTATGATTTGTCTCTATGGTCTATAATACTATGATTTGTCTCTATGGTCTATAATAGTATGATTTGTCTCTATGGTCTATAATAGTATGATTTGTCTCTATGGTCTATAATGGTATGATTTGTCTCTATGGTCTATAATAGTATGATTTGTCTCTATGGTCTATAATAGTATGATTTGTCTCTATGGTCTATAATAGTATGATTTGTCTCTATGGTCTATAATACTATGGTTTGTCTCTATGGTCTATAATAATATGATTTGTCTCTATGGTGTATAATAGTATGGTTTGTCTCTATGGTGTATAATAATATGATTTGTCCCTACAGTCTATCATGGTATGATTTGTCTCTACTTTCTATAATACTATGGTTTGTCTCTATGGTCTATAATAATATGATTTGTCCCTACTTTCTATAATAGTATGTTTTGTCTCTATGGTCTATAATAGTATGATTTGTCTCTATGGTCTATAATAGTATGATTTGTCTCTACAGTCTTTAATGGTATGATTTGTCTCTATGGTCTATAATAGTATGATTTGTCTCTATGGTCTATAATAGTATGATTTGTCTCTATGGTCTATAATAGTATGATTTGTCTCTATGGTCTATAATGGTATGATTTGTCTCTATGGTCTATAATAGTATGATTTGTCTCTATGGTCTATAATAGTATGATTTGTCTCTATGGTCTATAATGGTATGATTTGTCTCTATGGTCTATAATAGTATGATTTGTCTCTATGGTCTATAATAGTATGATTTGTCTCTATGGTCTATAATAGTATGATTTGTCTCTATGGTCTATAATAGTATGATTTGTCTCTATGGTCTATAATGGTATGATTTGTCTCTATGGTCTATAATAGTATGATTTGTCTCTATGGTCTATAATAGTATGATTTGTCTCTATGGTCTATAATAGTATGATTTGTCTCTATGGTCTATAATGGTATGATTTGTCTCTATGGTCTATAATAGTATGATTTGTCTCTATGGTCTATAATAGTATGATTTGTCTCTATGGTGTATAATAATATGATTTGTCTCTATGGTGTATAATAGTATGGTTTGTCTCTATGGTGTATAATAGTATGGTTTGTCTCTATGGTGTATAATAATATGATTTGTCCCTACTTTCTATAATAGTATGTTTTGTCTCTATGGTCTATAATAGTATGATTTGTCTCTATGGTCTATAATAGTATGGTTTGTCTCTACTTTCTATAATAGTATGTTTTTTCTCTATGGTCTAAAATAGTATGATTTGTCTCTATGGTCTATAATAGTATGGTTTGTCTCTACTTTCTATAATAGTATGTTTTGTCTCTATGGTCTAAAATAGTATGATTTGTCTCTATGGTCTATAATAGTATGGTTTGTCTCTACTTTCTATAATAGTATGTTTTGTCTCTATGGTCTATAATAGTATGGTTTGTCTCTACTTTCTATAATAGTATGTTTTGTCTCTATGGTCTAAAATAGTATGATTTGTCTCTATGGTCTATAATAGTATGGTTTGTCTCTACTTTCTATAATAGTATGTTTTGTCTCTATGGTCTATAATAGTATGATTTGTCTCTATGGTCTGTAATAGTATGATTTGTCTCTATGGTCTGTAATAGTATGATTTGTCTCTACAGTCTTTAATGGTATGATTTGTCTCTATGGTCTAAAATAGTATGATTTGTCTCTATGGTGTATAATAGTATGGTTTGTGTCTATGGTCTATAATAGTATGATTTTTCTCTATGGTCTAAAATAGTATGGTTTGTCTCTATGGTCTATAATAGTATGGTTTGTCTCTATGGTGTATAATAGTATGGTTTGTGTCTATGGTCTATAATAGTATGTTTTGTCTCTATGGTGTATAATAGTATGGTTTGTCTCTATGGTGTATAATAGTATGGTTTGTGTCTATGGTCTATAATAGTATGGTTTGTCTCTATGGTCTATAATAGTATGGTTTGTCTCTATGGTGTATAATAGTATGGTTTGTGTCTATGGTCTATAATAGTATGATTTGTCTCTATGGTCTAAAATAGTATGGTTTGTGTCTATGGTCTATAATAGTATGATTTGTCCCTATGGTGCATAATAGTATGGTTTGTCTCTATGGTGCATAATAGTATGGTTTGTCTCTACTTTCTATAATAGTATGTTTTGTCTCTATGGTCTAAAATAGTATGATTTGTCTCTATGGTCTATAATAGTATGGTTTGTCTCTACTTTCTATAATAGTATGTTTTGTCTCTATGGTCTATAATAGTATGATTTGTCTCTATGGTCTGTAATAGTATGATTTGTCTCTATGGTCTGTAATAGTATGATTTGTCTCTACAGTCTTTAATGGTATGATTTGTCTCTATGGTCTAAAATAGTATGATTTGTCTCTATGGTGTATAATAGTATGGTTTGTGTCTATGGTCTATAATAGTATGATTTTTCTCTATGGTCTAAAATAGTATGGTTTGTCTCTATGGTCTATAATAGTATGGTTTGTCTCTATGGTGTATAATAGTATGGTTTGTGTCTATGGTCTATAATAGTATGTTTTGTCTCTATGGTGTATAATAGTATGGTTTGTCTCTATGGTGTATAATAGTATGGTTTGTGTCTATGGTCTATAATAGTATGATTTGTCTCTATGGTCTAAAATAGTATGGTTTGTGTCTATGGTCTATAATAGTATGATTTGTCCCTATGGTGCATAATAGTATGGTTTGTCTCTACTTTCTATAATAGTATGTTTTGTCTCTATGGTCTATAATAGTATGATTTGTCTCTATGGTCTATAATAGTATGGTTTGTCTCTATGGTCTATAATAGTATGATTTGTCTCTATGGTCTATAATAGTATGATTTGTCTCTATGGTCTATAATAGTATGGTTTGTGTCTATGGTCTATAATAGTATGATTTGTCCCTATGGTGCATAATAGTATGGTTTGTCTCTATGGTGTATAATAGTATGGTTTGTTTCTATGGTCTATAATGGTATGATTTATCTCTATGGTCTATAATAGTATGGTTTGTCTCTATGGTCTATATTATTATGGTTTGTCTCTATGGTCTATAATGGTATGGTTTGTCTCTACAGTCTATAATAACATGGTTTATCTATACGGTCTATAACAGTATGATTTGTCTCTACAGTCTATAATGGTATGGTTTGTCTCTATGGTGTATAATGTTATGATTTGTCTCCATGGTCTATAATGATATGGTTTTTCTATATGGTCTATAATAATATAATTTGCCTCTATAGTCTATAATGGTATGATTTGTCCCTGTGGTCTATAATGGTATAATTTGGTTCTATGGTGTATAATGGTATAATTTGTCTTTATGTTCTATAATGGTATGGTTTGTATCTACGGTCTATAATCATATCAATTGTCTCTATGGTGTATAATGGTGTGATGTGATTTATCTCTATGGTCTATAATGGCATGATGTGTCTATATGGTCTATAATGGAATTTATTTTCTCTATAGTCTATAATGGTATGGTTTGTCTCTACGGTCTATAATGGTATGATTTGGCTCAATGGTATATAATGGTATGGTTTGTCTCTGGTGTACAATAGTGTGATTTGTCTCTGTGGTCTATAATGGTATGTTTTGGCTCTTCGGTCTATAATGGTATGATTTGTCTCTGTGGTCTATAATGGTATGATTTGGTTCAATGGTCGATAATGGTATGGTTATTTGTCCATATGGTGTATAATGTTATGATTTTTCTCTACAGTCTATAATGGTATGATTTGTCTCTATTGTCTATAATGGTATGATTTGTCTCTATCCTATATAATAAATGGCCAAGTATGTTTGTCAGATGCAGTCATGCGCAGTAGAGACTGCATGTGACAAACATACCTGGCCGTTTGGATCCTGACACTCAGCACTCAGCACAGAGCAAGGATGAAGCGGAGTGTCAGGGAGCGTGGCTGACGGGAGTGTCGCGAGGGGCGTGGTCGGGTGCAGTGAGGGGCGTGGCCTGTCGGGTGTCGCCGCAATGGGGTGTGGCCGGACGGGGTGCCGCAATGTGGGTGTGGCCAGAGAGGCAAAGGCTTGAAAGTTTCAATTAAGACACAGCAGGAGAGGGGGGGAGAAGGGAGCAGGAGAGGGGGGGAGAAGGGAGCAGGAGAGGGAAGCGAGCCAAAGAGGAGAGAGAGCCAAAGAGGGGGGAGAGCCAAAGAGTAGAGAGAGCAAAAGAGGAGAGAGAGCCAAAGAGGGGGGAGATAGAGCCAAAGGGGGGGGGGGGCAGAGAGAGCCAAAGGGGTGGGTAGAGCCAAAGGGGGGGGAGAGAGCCAAAGAGGAAAGAGAGCCAAAGAGGGGATAGAGCAAAAGAGGGGAGAGAGCCAAAGAGGGGGGAGAGAGAGCCAAAGGGGGGGAGGAGAGAGCCAAATGGGGGGGAGGAGAGAGCCAAAGGGGTGGGGAGAGCCAAAGGGGGGGGGAGCCAAAGAGGGGGGAGAGAGAGAGAGCCAAAGAGGAGAGAGAGCCAAAGAGGGGGAGAGCCAAAGAGGGGGGGAGGAGAGAGCCAAAGGGGGGGAGCCAAAGGGGGGGAGCCAAAGAGGGGGGAGAGAGAGAGAGAGCCAAAGAGGAGAGAGAGAGAGACAAAGAGGAGAGAGAGACAAAGAGGAGAGAAAGCCAAAGAGGGGGGAGAGCCAAAAAGGGGGGAGAGAGAGCCAAAGGGGGGGGAGAGAGCCAAAGGGGGGGAGCCAAAGAGGGGGGTGAGAGAGAGCCAAAGAGGAGAGAGAGCAAAAGAGGGGAGAGAGCCAAAGAAGGGGGAGAGAGAGTCAAAGAGGGAGGAGAGAGAGCCAAAGAGGGGGGAAAGAGAGAGCCAAAGAGGAGAGAGAGCAAAAGAGGGGAGAGAGACAAGAGGGGGGAGAGAGAGCCAAAGAGGGGGGAGAGAGAGCCAAAGATGGGGGGGAGAGAGCCAAAGAGGGGGGGGAGCCAAAGAGGGGGGAGAGAACAAAAGAGGGGGGGAGAGAACAAAAGAGGGGGGAGAGAGAGCAAAAGAAAGGGGGGAGAACAAAAGAGGGGGGAGAGAGAGCAAAAGAAAGGGGGGAGAGAGCCAAAGAGGGGAGAGAGAGAGAGAGAGAGAGAGAGAGAGCAAAAGACGGGAGGGAGAGAGAGCAAAAGAGAGGAGAGAGCGCACAAAGGAGAGGGGGGAGAGAAAGCAAAAGAGAGGGGGGAGAGAAAGCAAAAGAGAGGGGGAAGAGAGAGCAAAAGAGAGGGGGGAGAGAGTAAAGGGTGGGACCGCTGTACTGCAAAAAATGGCCCGTGTACACGGGCTTTAGTACTAGTGGTCTATAATAGTATTGTTTACCTGAATGGTCTATCACTCTATGAATTATAACCCAACTGAAATAAGTCAAATCTGGATTCAAGCCACCAAATATTGCAGTGACTGGCCTTACTGAGTTGGCCAATAATTATCTTGCAGCTACTGTTTGTCACTTTTTGTTTATAGACATTTTCCTCTCCATTGGTCTTCGATGCTGCCCTGTAATGGATCTCTTCTGCCCTGTTATATCACTTGAGTGTACTTTTGTTGTGCTTCTCACATTTCTCTTCTTAGCCAGTCAGTGTACCTGAATGTTCTTTTATTAGTCTCCATCCCTTTTTTCATTTACACAGAAACTTGACCCTTGGCTTTCTGTATTAGTTCTGCATAGAAATCAGTAGATATTTCACTGTGATTACTACCAAGCTTCTATCTTTTGCCACTGCCTTTCTACTATCTCCACTTGGAGACCTAAAACTAAACATCCTCTTAACTGTTATCGTTACTATAATAACAATTACAGACAAGTCCCACCTTCATGGTGCCACACATTGACTTCACACCTGCCAACTCACTATGTCTTGTCAAGTTAACTAATACATTGGGCCATATGTATCAAGCTCCGTATGGAGCTTGATGCCCCGTGTTTCTGGCGAGCCTTCAGACTCGCCAGAAACAGCAGTTATGAAGCAGCGGTCACAAAGACCGCTGCTCCATAACCTGTCCGCCTGCTCTGAGCAGGCGGACAGACATCGCCGGAAATCAACCCGATTGAGTACGATCGGGTTGATTGACACCCCCCTGCTGGCGGCAGATTGGCCGCGAGTCTGCAGGGGGCGGCGTTGCACCAGCAGTTCTTGTGAGCTGCTGGTGCAATGCTGAATACGGCGAGCGTATTGCTCGCCGTATTCAGCGAGGTCTGGCGGACCTGATCCGCAAAGTCAGATCAGGTCTGCCAGACCTTCATACATATGTCCCATTATCTGTTCATGCCTCATAGATACTGCAATTTTTAAATTGCTACATCTAGATCAATTTTCAAGGTCATCTATTTTATTTTCCATCCATTGTTCTATATCTCTTCAAGGTCTTATACCCTTTGTTCAATCTGCATTGAATTATTTGTACTCCATTCAAGTTAATACCATATTGCAATTCCTCAATAATGATAGGAAATTATCCCTTCCTACTTTCGTATTAGCTCCATAATTAAAAATTCAGTAACCCTCTGCAATTGTCATCTTTGTTACCCACCACCTTTCCCATTTCTCATTTAACATATAGGACCCCATTTATCTAGCAGCAAAAGCAGCTTCATGCCCCAGCATTTCGGGCTCGTAAGACTGTTGCAGCTTAACCTGTGTGACACCTAAAAGGTGGCAGATTTATATCATCCCGATCTGATCGCGATGATTCACAGCCCCTGCTAGTGGCAATGAGCATGGGGTGGAATTGTACAAGTATTGCTTGTGCAATTCTTGTGCAATATTAAATGCAGACAGTGTATGTTGACCGCTCGCCAGACCTATGATAAATGGAGCCCAAAGTCTCTGTTTTTACAAATTCCCTCATTAGCAAATATTCTCCTCTACATGTAAAATAAAACATACTCTTTCTCACTTCCAAGTCACTCAGCAGTGCTACCCCCACCCATCTCCACTCATAAATGTTCTTCAGTCATGCCTCCAATATTTCGCTCATGCTCCTTTGTATGTGCCTTAAACCTCTTATACCCAATTATGATGCAGATAGCTCCTCTGAAGACTTCATATTTTTGTTTATAGTTAGATTACAGAAACCTGCCCAGTGTCCTATGTTTGGATGGATATATATATATATACTGTATATATATATATATATATATATATATATATATATATATATATATACTGTATATATATATATAGTTTAGAGATTATCCTGAAAACTACAATATTGAATATTTTGTGCACATGGTGTGCAATTTACATCAGGTATTTTAGTGTGGAAACTGTGAGTGAACATGGTCAATACACCTGTTTTCTTTTTTTTTCAGTTCTAAGTGTACCTGTATATTTTTTTATGTTTTCCTCTATGGTTGCATAGAACAGAGGGACTAGTGAAGTCTGAAAGGCTGGGGAGAAAATTTAGTAGCCTGACATATTCTTATAGGGCTGCATACATATTATTTTGTTCTTTTTTCCTCATTAGAAAATATTTGTTTAAAACAAACTTTATTCTAACACTTTAGACAGTGAGATGCACAGTACAGATACAGCTTTAATATGATTTAACCCTTTATAACACTTCCCTTTCACAGTCATTTGATATAAAACCAAGATGAAGAGGAAAAAGCTGTCTTGCCCACAATGCTGTGCATCTCCCTCTTGGCCTGTTTAGGGGCAGTCCCTGGCAGTTCCAGTAATTACTATTCTGATGGCTTGCCCCTGGAAGCTCTCGCTTATACCTGCAGGGACAGAGAATCCATTTTCCAGGCGCCGGGGAGTCGGAGGCAGAGCCTGGCGCCAGAGAAGAGAAGGGAAACATGATTAATATGTCTTGTAAATTCACTGCCTCTTCACTTGTCCGGGCCCTGCCAGTAATTCTTATCCCCTGTGGATGCACCTTGATAGCAGATAATGGTGGCAGATTGAAAGCTTGAAGATACTGGGCTCTCTTTTTCTCGGCTGACATTACTCACTCAGATTAAATGAGCCTGTGCTCCTGCTTACTGCTGTTATTATTACTCTATATTTACAGTGTATGGTATGTCTGTGTTATGTCTGTGTGCATTGCACTGTACAATGCACAGTACATGCCTTATTAGGGGATCTGCTGTATACTAATGTCGTTCTAGTAATGGAATAAAGCATATCTTTTATAGACTCTGACTTTAAAGAGATTTGTAGCTCAAACATTTTCTATTAAAAAGATGTAGGACATAATTCAGAATACACAGTTGTTAAAAATAATCTGCCTTTCTGTTTGTCATATTCAGTGCCTCTGACTATGAGTTTGTATCAGTCTGACCTGGCATACTGGGGAAAGGTAATATCCTTTTGGTATACTATGACCAGCACATCCGTAGATACTTCCTCATGCGTAAGCCTGCTGGTTAGATTGACAGGACAGACTCACATAGGGCTAGATTACAAGTGGTGCGCTAACTGTTGCCCAAGTTATATCAGCATTTTGTGCACGTCGGAAATAGCGCATGTATTACAAGTTGAAAGTAAATGCAAGAGCACAATCGCATTTTAAGCTTGTCGGGTTAGCACAACTGAAACCCTTCAAGTAACATAAATACATTGTAAATTATGGTTACACTCAAAAATACACTATCCCATAAAATTATTTGATATATGACAAGGTTTGACTGCAAAGGGCTAAATTGTATATATACTAAATATACATGTCTAAATATGTGTATGTATGTATGAATATGTCAAGATGCGTGTATAGATGTCTTTAAGAATTTGTGTGATTTACTGTACATATTTAACATCCCATTGTTCTTCACATACAGAAAAATCTATGTTTTATTGTAAATACATATTTCTATGTGTATCTGTATATACCTATATCATTAAATCTAATTCTATAGATATTTAGGTATAGATATTTATTTTACATTAACATTATCATATATATATATATATATATATATATATATATATATGTGTGTTTATTAATAATAAAAGAAAATCTATGTGAAGAACATAGGAATGTAAAATATGCGTAACGCACATCGGGGTTTGCACTTTAGGTCTAACGAGATGTTTGGTTAGTGCACATGAAGAATTGCTAACCTCATTGTGCGTTATTGAAATATTAAATATTAAAAAATATTAATAATAATTATTAAAAAATAATATTCATACTTTAATATACTCTGGGAGGTTCCCAGTTGGTTTGTTTGAAAGTATGCATTTTGTGGGTGCTGGTTTATGTTCCCAGGAAGGGGGGGACCTTGACGTGGTCCTGGGCTTGATCCTTTGGTGCCAAATGTAACTGACTTCCCCCAGTTTTGCTTTTAAACATTGCTGAGTATCTGCTGGCGAGTGTCAGGTTTTCTGTGTGTTGTGTTTATAATGTTTGTAATGCTTCCCTGCGGTCTTGTCACCTAGGCTGTTCGGGGGTTAACTGCCTGGGTTGCTGGGAACTGTGCAGCTGTCCGTCAGTGTTCAGGACTGTGGAGTTTGCTGTGGCTTAGGATGTGTACCCAGTCCAGTCTGTGAGTGCGGTACATTTCTGTCTTTTGTATTTACATAGGGGAGGTTACAAAAGCCTGTGTCACCCTTGGAGGTTCCCAGTTGGTTTGTTTGGAAGTATGCATTGTGTAGGTGCTGGTTTAGGGTCCCAGGAAGGGGGAGACCTTGACGTGGTCCTGGGCTTGATCCTTTGGTGCCAAATGTAACTGACTTCCCCCAGTTTTGCTTTTAAACATTGCTGTGAATCTGCTGGGAACTGTGCAGCTGTCTGTCAGTGTTCAGGGCTGTGGAGTTAACAGTGGCTTAAAATGTGTACCCAGTCCAGTCTTTGAGTGCGGTCCATTCCTGTGTTTTATATATATTGTATATTGTTATTACTATACATAGAGATATGACTTCCATGGAGAGAATACGTTAACGCGTTTGCGATATTTGGTTAGCGCGCATCAACTTTCAACTTAGATCTAGTGAAGTATACAATTGAGTGAAAAAGTGCTAAATAGTGCGCCACTTGTAATCTAGCCCATACTAGGGAATTAAGCATGGGAAATACTGGATTTTAAAATATACTTATATAGGTAATATATTACTTTATTTTACACAGCAAACGTATAAGTAATATTTAGGAGAAAATATTTCACTAAATATCACTAAGCCTTATTACAGAAATTAAATATTTGATGCAAAACCATTTATTGTTTGTATTGTTATTTGTAATATTATAGTGCAATTAAAAAGTTTCTACATAAAAAGTTTCCTCTCTATGAAGCAATAGGAACCGGTATGTTACAAAGCTATATTCATACTTTTTAATTTAAATTGCTGCGTTAAATTAATCTAAACTTTATTTACACTTAGAATTTTTTAGGATATGAGAGGAAGGGCTGGGTTGGTGGATAAGTGATTAAAGGGGTTATTAAGTGATAAGAGAGAGTTAATATGGGCTGGGGTTGTAAAATGGGCATGAGGTATGGGCATGCTTAGCTTTCCTTCTTTCGGCCATTTTGGAATTTGCCGCCATCTTAGCTAGTCACATCCTATTCTATAGAACAATTTCAATCAAAGCATATACCATCCACAGCTAACGGTATATTGTATGGCTCTTGTTGTGTGTGTGCTAAGGAATAATCTATATAGCACTGGCTGGTCTCCTAAGTGCGTTCAATTCTATTCAACAGTAACTTCATTCAACAGAACCTGGCACAGGGGCAATGGCAGAATACATGCAAATATATTTTTTATACAACATAATCTCTAGGGCAGTGTCTTTACCTGCAACAACTTTTTATGTTCATCTGTGCACTGTCACCGAATCTCTTGGATAAAACATTATTCCTTCCCGTTAAACATTTTCCCTTCCCCCGCTCCCCATAACATACAGTGCAGCAGAACTGCATCTAAGGCAGAAAAAAACAGACATTTAATATTCCTTAACTGCTGAGCCATCCACCCTCTCCCGTGCTGAGCTGTTTTGGAGTTTCTAGATGCTGCACACATTTAACCCTTACTTTAGGCCATTTACAGTGAGAAACAAAACAAATATTATATATTGTTTTGTACTGTTTTTTTTTTCACCAGACCAGATTCTCACACTATACCATTATTTTGTGTATGTATTAAAACACATGAAAAATGTACAGAACAAAGTATATATTTTTATTAGAATTTTAATAAACAAGGTTGTGTGTTTTTTTTAAACTCTTGAAAAATAGAAGAGGTTTACCTCATATAAGTAAAGGCCTTTGGGTATCGTTATATAACTTTGATGTACACATAGGGGCTCACGAGATGTCATGCCTGTCTGCTGTTACTGTCACTTTAAGACTGCATCCTCTGCTCCTGTCAATCAGGCTGTTTGGGGCGTAGCTTTTATCTTTCCTACTGCTGGAACTTAAATATTAATAGTTAATTATTCTCTACCTGATCTCAGCAGCCTTTATTTAGGAAATCCTCAGTCCTAGGTTTATGATTTAGACCACGTTGTGCCTGTTCCAGGGGGCCTTTTCCTTGTGTATTACCCAGTGACCTCTACTGACCACAAGTACCCAGCTGTGCAAATCCAGATCTTAGTCTCTTGAACTTTCGCAAGAATAAATCCAGCTCCTAAACGATTCTAAGGCCCAGTTAACTATTACTGTTATTATACAGTCATCTTCTACAGCCATATTGTATACTCTCAATCCTGCAAGATATTTCAGTTACCTAGGAGCTATTGCTATGTTTATCAAATCGGCAGTCATATACTCTGATACTCATTACTATTTGTTTTATATAGAGTCTGAATATTTATTTTTTTGTATAAATGTTTCATTTCCAGTTCCTGAACCCTATAGTAGCTCTCTGCAGTTATGAACCACAGAATCTCACCGATTCACGTCAAGGATCTTGATTTCCGGGTCAAGGGTTGGTGCCTCTAACTCCCTACCACTGCCCCGAGGGTCTGTCTCTTGAATGGTTATACACTGAGCTTTTACTCAAGTAAATGCACATATTTATTCACACCAGATGATCACTATTACTGCAGTGAACACATGGCTATTAAAACCTATACAGGAGCTTTATTTATTAAGAGAAATGTTTGGTTTTTAAAATAATGGGGTTTAAGCTTCACAAGGCTTTTTTCATGGGCTAAAGACCCCTTTATTAAAAAGTGTATTCTGTTTGAAGTTACCTTTCAAACAGTGGGTCTTGGGGGCTTGTATGGTGTGAGGGGTTTGAATACTTAACCCCATCCAGCTGCATTAAGCTCTATGAATTATGTCTAGTGACGTCACAAGTATCGCTAGAAGGCAGAGGTGATGCTGAAACCTCAGTATGGGTCTGTAACTGCGCAGGTGAGGGGGAGCACGATTAGCTCTGAAAGCCCCCAAGGATGACACATGGTTGTCATCCGCAGTTAAGGGGTTAAACAGCAACACATCCAATGAGTAAGGTAGTACAGTATGTAAATGTTCTGCTAATTAAAAATCTGGATGCACTAAACCTTTCTGAGTAAAAACAAGTTTACCAGGTGACCTCTGTATGGGATCTTAGAAAGAACTCATCAGTCACTGGGAGCCTGAGATAAGTCCCAATATGAGATGTCTTCTTGCTCTATAGGGTCAAAGCATGTGTATAAATATTGTTTGTCATGAAATACAAAATGCAGGAATTATTTAGAGCCTGTCATTTTTGCTTTAATGGACAGCTTCTTCCACCTCCAAAATCTCTTCAGATCATTTGGTATTCTGTATAAACCTCACTTATCTCACAGGACTTTAGTGAACAGGATCCCCACAATAGCATAGCTAAACAAAATACCTACTATTTTCTGCTTCAAAGGGCTAAACCTTATTCTAAAAGCGAGATCCTGTTCCAGATTAATTGACCGTCTGTCTTTTCAAGTGTATTTTTAGCCATCAACATCTTTAGGTGTGTTAAGTGACCAATAGTAAAATACAAGGAGACATCCAAATCAAGTTGACTTTATTACACAATTAAAAGAGGGCATAAACAATTACTAAAAACAAGTAAAAGTTAGCATTAAACCATGTTTCTGCAGACCAGGAACCGTCTGATCCACATCCACATGAACCAGGCAAACAGAATGAGAGGCCTCTCAGGAACCACACAAACAGAATGAGAGGCATCTCAGGAAACACACAAACAAAATGAGAGGCATCTCAGGATCCACACAAACAGAATGAGAGGCATCTCAGGAACCACACAAACAGAATGAGAGGCATCTCAGGAACCACACAAACAGAATGAGAGGCATCTCAGGATCCACACAAACAGAATGAGAGGCATCTCAGGAACCACACAAACAGAATGAGAGGCATCTCAGAAACCACACAAACAGAATGAGAGGCATCTCAGGAACCACACAAACAGAATGAGAGGCATCTCAGGATCCACACAAACAGAATGAGAGGAATCTCAGGAATCACACAAACAGAATGAGAGGCATCTCAGGAACCACACAAACAAAATGAGAGGCATCTCGGGATCCACACAAACAGAATGAGAGGCATCTCAGGAACCACACAAACAGAATGAGAGGCATCTCAGGAAACACACAAACAAAATGAGAGGCATCTCAGGATCCACACAAACAGAATGAGAGGCATCTCAGGAACCACACAAACAGAATGAGAGGCATCTCAGGAACCACACAAACAGAATGAGAGGCATCTCAGAAACCACACAAACAGAATGAGAGGCATCTCAGGAACCACACAAACAGAATGAGAGGCATCTCAGGATCCACACAAACAGAATGAGAGGCATCTCAGGAACCACACAAACAGAATGAGAGGCATCTCAGGAACCACACAAACAGAATGAGAGGCATCTCAGGATCCACACAAACAGAATGAGAGGCATCTCAGGAACCACACAAACAGAATGAGAGGCATCTCAGAAACCACACAAACAGAATGAGAGGCATCTCAGGAACCACACAAACAGAATGAGAGGCATCTCAGGATCCACACAAATAGAATGAGAGGAATCTCAGGAATCACACAAACAGAATGAGAGGCATCTCAGGAACCACACAAACAAAATGAGAGGCATCTCGGGATCCACACAAACAGAATGAGAGGCATCTCAGGAACCACACAAACAGAATGAGAGGCATCTCAGGAAACACACAAACAAAATGAGAGGCATCTCAGGATCCACACAAACAGAATGAGAGGCATCTCAGGAACCACACAAACAGAATGAGAGGCATCTCAGGAACCACACAAACAAAATGAGAGGCATCTCGGGATCCACACAAACAGAATGAGAGGCATCTCAGGAACCACACAAACCTCAGAGGCAGCAGACGAGTTAAGGAGCAGCTTCTTAATTCCTGTTTCCGGCAATCCTGAAGGCTCGCGCAGAAACAGGGGTATTTGGCCCCATTCGAGCCATGATAAATCGACCCCTTTGTTTCCCCTGTAAAGTATCCTTTCTTTTTGGTGTGTTTTGTTGTATCACTAGTGACAAGGGTATCTCCTTTTGATTTTTCTATTGCAAAGTTTTGAAAAAGTATTTTCTAAACAAGAGTGAAATGTTTTCTAGAAGGTGTTTCTCTGTTTTCTAGAAGGTGTTTCTCTGTTTTTATTTGTTTCTTCTGAAAAGTTTTAAAGACATTTTTGTGAAACGGTATCCTTGCTGGTGGAACAGCGAGAAGCAAACATTTGCGAGATAGCTGTAGCGCCATTGATTATAATGTAACTGAACTTGCAAATCACAACTGTGAAGGACCAGAACAAATTGTTATGAATTCCATGATTTTCGAATTGCGATGTTATAACAATTTTTTTCACAAATAGGTCTTTACTGAACGTTCGCCTGTGAAAGCCGATAGTTATGTGAGCAGTTCTGTTTTCAGATTGTCTCTTGGGTTAAAAACAATTAGTTATCTATTGACCTTGTTAACTCTTTCATTGCCTTTTGCTTTCCAGCATGAAACCGACAAATCTGCAAAATAGAGAAATCCCTTTTAGAAAAAACTAACTTGTCTGCCCATGTAAGGTAAATAAACAGTATATCTGGTCAAATAATTCTGGTGTTTGCTTCTGAATATAGATCATATTATTTCACACATTTGGCCTTTTCAAGATAAGCTTTTTATTTCTCTAGCAATAGCAGTCCCTGCAGATCCAACTTCAAAGTCAGATAATCACATAAGGACAGAACATACCGTTACCAGCCAGACAGAGGTGGAGCCATTAACCCTGGAAAAAACATTAATTTAAAGAGTTTAAAGAAAACATAAAAAGTATTGCTACTCTGTGTGCTGCAAGAAAATTTAGAAAAAACCCTATTATCAGCTACATCTATTAAAGTAAATAAATTATCTTAAATCCCCAAAACATTGTATAATCAGCAACCTTTATAAATGTGTGATTGCTTGTAAACATGTTTGTGAATGGGCATGAGGGTATCTCAGTGTATGTCAGTATGTGATCTCATGTTTGTATATGTGCATGTGCATGTGTGAGAGTTAGTGTGTTAAAGGGACATGAACTCACATTTTTTCTTTCATGATATAGATCAGAGGATTCAAGCTCATAATCCAGGGGCCACTGGCTAAGTGTTTTTCTTTGACGGGGCCACTTGAACAGAGTAAGGGCACTGGAAATGGATATACTAGAAACTGGAAGTGAAATTTACCCAAGTAGGAGTGCATGATCGAAGTTGCAGCCCTGAATAGACATACACAGTGTATATTTATATTGTGAGTGCCAAGTTCTGGAACTGAATAAAAAGTTACATTTATCCAAGTAGTGTATAATAGGAGTCTACACTGGACAATGCATGAAAGTCTTTATATTAATCTTGTCAGTGCCTATATAGAACATCACCTTGTTACACATCTTAGAACCCTAAAAAAAATATGATTGGGCCAAATTTACAATTTACCTAATAAACAATGGAGGGTCAGGGTCAGATTAAACTATTTTGTGGGCCACATATGGCTCCAGGGCCGTTGCTTTGAGACCACTGATTTAGGAAGAAAATACACTTTTAAACAACATTCTAATTTACTTATATTATTTAATTTGCGTTATTCTTCAAATATCCTTTGTTGAAGAAATAGCAATGCACATGGGTGAGCTAGCCACACGAAGTATCTATGTGCAGCCACCAATCAGCAGCTATTTAGATATGCTTTTAAAGGGATATCAAGGATATCAAGAGAATGAAGCAAATTAGATAACAGAATTAAATTGGAAAGTTGTTTTTTTTAAATTGCATGCTCTTCCTATACCATGAAAGAAAAAAAACTGTTTTCATGTCCCTTTAATACATTAAAGGTAAGGTAAAGTTGAGCATATAACTAAACGCCATTGTTTATAAATTTACAAATTAACATAAGTTTAATTTATCATTATGACAGTAAGTCTCATAATTACTTTATTTTCTCCCTTCAAAGTACTGTTCCGACACCAATCTTTCGTTCGCCCGACATTTTCTAAATTTTGATTGAGAGGTGAGAGCTATATTATCGTCCAATCTGTGGTTTCCCCTTCAGGGGTTTAAACCATCCATTCCTACGTCACTGGATGACTGAGCGCATGCGTCCGGCTAAACTCAACCTACTTCCACCCGTGCTTGTTTGTGATTCGCGCATGCTCACTGCTTGCTCTGTAGCGATTGTTTGCTTTAGTATCATAATAACAATTGGAACGATCATTGCAGCAAGTGAGTTTTTTACAATGAATATGTATTTAAATGTGTACGGTCTTTATTTATATCTGCAATTGAAAATATTATCTTCATTTAGTAAACAGCATTGCCTAACTTTTAATAACACTAGTATTTTATATCGCTAGCGGGGGAAGTGGCGCATGCACATAAGAAATCCAGTCTGTGAACGCGCATTGAGCTTACGTAAGCACAGGGCTGAGAACGCTCGAAGAGAGAAGAGATATAAACACGGAAGTGGCATGGGGGAGGAGATTCGGCGAAAACGGTCAGAAATATAAAGTTTGAATTTCATGCAAAATACAACGTAAACAAGTAAATAAAGTTAGCGATAAGCTGCAGGTTATTTATTAGATAGATTATATGATTTGACTTACCATAAACTTTACCTTACCTTTAAGAGTCATAGGTACCACACATCTGTTATATAGAAATAAAAAAAAGTTATTAATTTTACACACTGAGACACACAGTTAGATTCAGAGAGATCTGCCAAGTATCTTCAAGAGTATTTGATTAGAATTTGCATCTGTATGCTTTATACCTTGCTTGACTTTCATGCTTATTATACGCATCTCATAATTCACGCAAATAGATGTGTACTGCGCTCTAACATGAAACTCAGAGTTAAATGTGGAAATCAAGCAAAAGTCTGCGTATTTGTTAAAACCATACAGCTGTTTTTTACATTTTGCATGTAAACCACCTTCAAGTTGGCATTTTGTAATATAATAATACAAATAAATAATAAAAATAATAGTAATATATCATATTGTGGGCTTCAACCCACTAGCGTGCCGCAAGAGAGCCAGAAGTGGGCCACTAAATTTTGATAAAAAATATATATTTTGTCCAAATTACAGTACATTTTTGCCATTTTATACAAATGTATTTGTATAAAAACATTTGACAGCCTAATATTTGTGACATTAGTTTATTTTTCTGCAAATGCTAATCTGAAGCATTTCCAATCAACCACCAGTAATACAACAATAATTACATCATCAAGTATTGCAGACTGTTTTTGTTAACATGGGGCGCGATCCGATATAGATCGTAGTTTGCGGCGCAAGCGAGGGAACCCGCGTCGCCCGCAGTTTCAGCTCGCAACTCGAGCTATCCCATATACTGCGCCGTCAGATGCTAAAGTGCCATAAGTCTGATAAACCAGCGATGTCCAGAAATCTGCGCAAGTACAAATTTCTGGGGTCGCCAGTGACTTACGGCACGTTAGAAACTGCCGGCGCCTACAAAACCTGACTAAAGTCTAAATCACCCGCACTGTCTAACACGCCTCCCTAACATAGCCCGACACGTCTAACCCTCTATCCGCTATCCCCCCTCACTATCCTAACAATAAAATATGTATTAACCCCTAAACCACCGCTCCCGGAGCCCGCCGCAACCTAATAAAATTATTAACCCCTAAACCGCCACCATCTATATTAAATCTATAACCCCCTAAAGTGAGCCCCTAACACCGCCGCCATCTACCTTACCTACCCCCTAAAGTGAGCCCCTACCCCGCCGCTATCTATTGTAAAAATATTAACCCCTAATCTAATCCCCCTATACCGCCGCCAGCTATATTAAATTATTTAACCCCTGAAATACTAAACTATCCCTACCACTAAACCTAAGTCTAACCCTACAAATAGCCCTGAAAAGGGCTTTTTGCGTGGCATTGCCCCAAAGTAACAGCTCTTTTGCCAGCCCTTAAAAGGGCTTTTTGCGGGGCATGCCCCAAAGAATTCAGCTCTTTTGCCAGCCCTTAAAAGGGCTTTTGGCGGGGCTTTGTCACAAAGTAAACTGCTCTTTTGCCTACAATCTACATTACCCTACACCGCGGCCACCTATAATAAATGTATTAACCCCTAATCTAATCCCCTTACACCGCCGCCAGCTATATTAACTATATTAACCCTAATTATATTAGGGTTAATATAGTTAATATAGTTATTATATTATATATATTAACTATATTAACCCTAATTATATTAGGGTTAGTATAGTTAATATAGTTACTATAGTATTTATAAACTATATTAACTCTATCTAACCCTAACACCCCTAACTAAATTCTTATTAAATAAATCTAATTCATATTATAAACTAAAATATTCCTATTTAAATCTAAATACTTACCTATAAAATAAACTCTAAGATAGCTACAATGTAATTAATACATTGATCGAATAATAATAACTAGGTATAATAGCTATTAAATAGTTATTACCTATTTAATAGCTACCTAGTTAAAATAATTACCCAATTACCTGTAAAATAAATCCTAACCTAAGTTACAAATACACCTACACTATCAATAAATTAAATAAACTACAAATATCTATCTAAAAATACAATTAAATAAACTAAACTAAATTACAAAAAAAACAAACACTAAATTACAAAAAATAAAAAAAAGATTACAAGATTTTTAAGCTAATTACACCTATTCTAAGCCCCCTAATAAAATAATAAAGCCCCCCAAAATAAAAAAATTCCCTACCCTATTCTAAATTAAAAAAAGTTCAAAGCTCTTTTACCTTACCAGCCCTTAAAAGGGCCTTTTGTGGGGGCATGCCCCAAAGAAAACTGCTCTTTTGCCTGCAAAAAAAACCACAATACCACCCCCCAACATTACAACCCACCACCCACATACCCCTAATCTAACCCAAACCCCCCTTAAATAAACCTAACACTACCCCCCTGAAGATCTCCCTACCTTGTATTCACCCAGCCGGGCAGAACTCCTCATCCGATCCGGGCGATGTCTTCCAGCAAGCGGCAGTGAAGTCTTCTTCCATCCAGGCGATGTCTTGAAGCAAGCGGCAGAGAGTCTTCTTCCATCGGCGATGTCTTCAAGCAAATCGGCATCTTCAATCTTCTTTCTTCGCTCCTCCGCCGCGGAGCATCCATCCGGCACGACGACTTCCCGACGAATGAGGTTCCTTTAAATGACGTCATCCAAGATAGCGTCTGTCGAATTCCGATTGGCTGATAGGATTCTATCAGCCAATCGGAATTAAGGTAGAAAAATCTGATTGGCTGATTGAATCAGCCAATCAGATTCAAGTTCAATCCTATTGGCTGATTGGTTCCGATTTGCTTGAAGACATCGCCGATGGAAGAAGACTCTCTGCCGCTTGCTTCAAGACATCACCCGGATGGAAGAAGACTTCACTGCCGCTTGCTGGAAGACATCGCCCGGATCGGATGAGGAGTTCTGCCCGGCTGGGTGAATACAAGGTAGGGAGATCTTCAGGGGGGTAGTGTTAGGTTTATTTAAGGGGGGTTTGGGTTAGATTAGGGGTATGTGGGTGGTGGGTTGTAATGTTGGGGGGTGGTATTGTGTTTTTTTTTGCAGGCAAAAGAGCAGTTTTCTTTGGGGCATGCCCCCACAAAAGGCCCTTTTAAGGGCTGGTAAGGTAAAAGAGCTTTGAACTTTTTTTAATTTAGAATAGCGTAGGGAATTTTTTTATTTTGGGGGCTTTATTATTTTATTAGGGGGCTTAGGGTTTATTTTATAGGTAAGTATTTAGATTTAAATAGGAATATTTTAGTTTATAATATGAATTAGATTTATTTAATAAGAATTTAGTTAGGGGTGTTAGGGTTAGATAGAGTTAATATAGTTTATATAAATACTATAGTAACTATATTAACCCTAATATAATTAGAGTTAATATAGTTAATATATATAATGTAATAACTATATTAACTATAATATACTTAGGGTTAATATAGATAATATAGCTGGCGGCGGGGTAGGTAGATTAAATTAGGGGTTAATAATTTTAATATAGATGGCGGCGGTGTAAGGGGTTCACAGTAGGGGATAGATCAGTTAGATGGTGGCGATTTTAGGGGCTCACAGTAGGGGGTTAATTTATGTAGATGGCGGCAGTTTAGGGGTTAAATACTTTATTAGGGATTGCGGCGGGGGATCAGCAAAAATGCTATCAGCAAAAATGAGCATAGAAAAACTGTAGGATTAACTTAACAGATAATACAATAAAATATATATGTATTGTACAGCATTAACCTCCATAATTGAGAGCATGATCTGGTCTGCACATGAATTTGTATTTTAAAGCATATTTTGCCTTGGACATTGACTCTTAAATACTTAACTTAATTTAATAATATAGTTATGTTAAATTAAAGGGACACTGAACCCAAATTTTTTCTTTCGCTATTCAGATAGAGCATGCAATTTTAAGCAACTCTCGAATTTACTCCTATTATCAATTTTTATTCGTTCTCTTGCTATCTTTATTTGAAAAAAGGCATCTACGCTATTTTTTGTTCAGAACTCTGGACAGCACTTGTTTATTGGTCAGGTAAAATTAATCCACCAATTAGCAAGAACAACCCAGGTTGTTCACCAAAAATGGTCCGGCATCTAAACTTACATTCTTGCTTTTCAAATAAAGATACCAAGAAAATGAAGAAAATTTGATAATAGAAGTAAATTAGAAAGTTGCTTAAAATTGCTTGCTCTATCTGAATCACGGATGAAAAAATTTGGGTTATGTGTCCCTTTAATTTAATAATATAGTTATGGAAAAGTAAAAATATTATGAACTAAAAATATACAAACAAGCAATACAGCACATTACTTTAAACACATAGGCCACGTTTACATTGTTGCCAATAACTGTCAGTTGTAATAATGGTAACAATAGCACTTCACAAAATCCTGCATCGAATTTCATTTTACACACAGTTTACATACTTTTGTATTATGTATTACTAGCTTGTGTAAAATTAACCAATATGTTAACAGTTTTGTAGAGCCCATCAGTAGTGGGCAGGACTGATATTTACATATGAATTTGTATTTAATACACATATATGTCATATCCTGTGCCACACTTCCATTTCAGTGCTTGTTGGTTACAGTAATTTCTTCTTTTTAAGTGAGATTTTTCTTGGCAATTGTGTTCCATGGTGTAAGAAGGATTGTCTACTTAAGCGCCAACTGACGCCTGTGGGCCCGGAAGATGGTGACACCTAGCTATCACCAGTGATATACAAATGTAAAGAATGGGGTAACCAGGCGCCAACTCACGGAGGCTAGGTGTACAAAATTTGCAGGATTTAATGCTATACAAGGAAAATAACAACAGTAATAAAAACAATAATAACAATAAAAACTCCTAGTCCATGGATCCAAGACTAATTACAGTGTATACAATAAAATATTGTTTTACAATAAAATAAAATAGTAAAATTGATACGTCTAAACAAATGCCATGTAGTGGAAAAGATCCTCAAATGTTAACCTTAGGTTAGAATCTGCTGGTATCAGAGACTACAAATGATGTCCAAAAAAGTGAGTTCCAGTGGAAATGATTTGTGTCCTAAAAAAGTGAGTTCCAGTGGAAATGATCTGTGTCCCAAAAAAAACTGTGTCCCAGGAGAATAAGTGACATAATCAAAACTCAAATTCAAATTCTTAAAAAGGTGTCCAATAAAAATGTCCCAAAATGTAATCCAAATTAGTGAATAAAAGTTAGTGAGAAAAACAAGATGACAGTGTTCACTGGATTTGTACAAAAACTCCAAATAATGCACAAACAATAAACTCCAAAGTGATGAAAATTCTTGAAGATAGAAAGTGTTCTTATGCCTTTAGAGCAGGGGATTCAGCTCACAAAATAGGAGAGCAAACCATAGTGGGGAATATGAATATAAAACAATGATAATGCAAAAATAAAAATACAAAAATAACAATGTGAAGTACCTGTGGAAAAAAGGAAATAGGTACAATGTGTAATAAGTTTACAAAGGGGTGCTCCAATAGAATCAGACTTACCAGTACAAGGTCTACGCGTTTCGGCCTCTCTAGGCCTTTATCAAGACTGATTACTTGTACTCGGTAATGGCCTTTTATAGCTGTTACCTGTGAGTGACCGGATGTAGGTGTTTATGTTACTTCCGGTTTCGTTATTCAGTTAAAATGTAAATAATTCCCATTTAGAGTCTCTATTTTAGTAGAGCCCTATATGGTAATAGTATATTCTGTATATGTGCTTTGAGGCATGAGTTAATGTTCTTAGAAAAGAGATTTTTAGCCTCTGTGTACCCGTGACGTCACTTCCGGTCGGGGATGGCTGCCGTAAATCGCAGCTTTATATCTGATATATACTATATTACAGATCTGTTCTACTGACATTTATATCTATATTGGTGAATTAGTGTCCTTTACCTTGATTATATAATTTATATTGCGATCTTTACTTGTCTTTAACAGTGCCGTTTTTCAGGGCATCCTATTGGTCGTTTTTTTGGGAGTGCCGGATTCCTCACTATCCCATTGGTTATGACGTCAACAGTGCCCTGAAAAACGGCACTGTTAAAGACAAGTAAAGATCGCAATATAAATTATATAATCAAGGTAAAGGACACTAATTCACCAATATAGATATAACTGTCAGTAGAACAGATCTGTAATATAGTATATATCAGATATAACGGCAGCCATCCCCGACCGGAAGTGACGTCACGGGTATACGGAGGCTAAAAATCTCTTTTCTAAGAACATTAACTCATCCCTCAAAGCACATATACAGAATATACTATTACCATATAGGGCTCTACTAAAATAGAGACTCTAAAAGGGAATTATTTACATTTTAACTGAATAACGAAACCGGAAGTAACATAAACACCTACATCCGGTCACTCACAGGTAACAGCTATAAAAGGCCATTACCGAGTACAAGTAATCAGTCTTGATAAAGGCTTAGAGAGGCCGAAACGCGTAGACCTTGTACTGGTAAGTCTGATTCTATTGGAGCACCCCTTTGTAAACTTATTACACATTGTACCTATTTCCTTTTTTCCACAGGTACTTCACATTTATTATTTTTGTATTTTTATTTTTGCATTATCATTGTTTTATATTCATATTCCCCACTATGGTTTGCTCTCCTATTTTGTGAGCTGAATCCCCTGCTCTAAAGGCATAAGAACACTTTCTATCTTCAAGAATTTTCATCACTTTGGAGTTTATTGTTTGTGCATCATTTGGAGTTTTTGTACAAATCCAGTGAACACTGTCATCTTGTTTTTCTCACTAACTTTTATTCACTAATTTGGATTACATTTTGGGACATTTTTATTGGACACATTTTTAAGAATTTGAATTTGAGTTCTGATTATATCAATTATTCTCCTGGGACACAGTTTTTTTTGGGACACAGATCATTTCCACTGGAACTCACTTTTTTAGGACACAAATCATTTCCACTGGAACTCACTTTTTTGGACATCATTTGTAGTCTCTGATACCAGCAGATTCTAACCTAAGGTTAACATTTGAGGATCTTTTCCACTACATGGCATTTGTTTAGACGTATCAATTTTACTATTTTATTTTATTTTATTGTAAAACAATATTTTATTGTATACACTGTAATTAGTCTTGGATCCATGGACTAGGAGTTTTTATTGTTATTATTGTTTTTATTACTGTTGTTATTTTCCTTGTATAGCATTAAATCCTGCAAATTTTGTACACCTAGCCTCCGTGAGTTGGCGCCTGGTTACCCCATTCTTTACAATTGTGTTGCATGGAACAGGGTTTAACCATGTCCCATTCTGTCTTGTTTTTTACAGAAAACAGAAGTCCCAAAAATTGTGTTTCAGGGCCTGTGTGAGAATTCAGACTGGCCCTGAAAGTGTTTAAAGAACAACCCCAGAACACCAACCCCACCTCCAACCCTGCGCCAAGCCCCCCTTCCCTGCCTTCACCCCCCTACCTTGCCTAGGGCCTGTTTTCTGCTGCCACCGGCCCTTACAACCTTGTCAGGAGCAGAGCAGCCTTTAAGAAATGTGCTATGCATGTGCACAAATTGTTCAGTGACCTCCCTGATCAAGGATGTTGACCTATGGCGACAGCGGGCCACCATCCTGCCAGAAAAAGTCCCGATATCCCAGCGGGCCAATCCAGCACTGTTGTGTTTTTAATAATTGTGATTTACAATCTCTAAAACCTCATTTTGCCATCCTCTTACAGTAATAGAAATGCTGCAAAGACAAACTCGTTCTGTAAAGTGAGATTTGGATGATATATGGAACTTTGTCACATAGCGCCGGTTTCATAACTTACTATGAGAACTGTTCAAATCCATTTTAGAAGATGAGATCTGTTACAGCCACTTTCTTCTTATAGAAATCTATTTCCTGCACTGTTTTTCTTGAAATTAGATGTACAGCTTGCCAAATTGCAAAACAGTGTTTTCTCAATCAATTATTAGAAACACTTAAAAATACTTTAAATGTATTAAAATTATTATCATTTCGCAAGCAGTATACCCATCATGCCTTAAAGGGCCACAAGTAAATATTTTCTATGCCTGTTACTAACTAACTACCCCAAATACGCTTTTTATCAATAGCATTTCATTAACATATCTCTACCGTATATCAGAAATCTTGTCTGCAAATTTAATTGTTTTCCAAACCCACTCCGTGGGTATCCTTTGCTCTGTACCAATCCGTTTACAATACCTAGGTTTCAAACTGGTGCTTTAAACACAAAGTTATTGGTTTAAGTATTTTGAACACACAGTGCTGAAAATAGTGGGCAGGATAACGTGACATCATCGTCGAATAAAAGATATAACTTTTAGAACGTTATGAAACTTTGTTTTGGAGAAAATATAGGTCAGAAGGTTTTAATTAATGTTTATTAACTTTAATATGTTAGTTGTTTAGCTTAAAAATTATAACAGAAAGTAATCCTTTAAGTATATGCAAAATGGCAATTATGTTGTTTAATACTTATTAGTTTGGATTTGGATTACAAAAGGCTAATTTTACACAAGTAAATGATTATTTTATTTAGAAACTGTGCAAAAAAGATCAAGACAAACACCACAATAGGTGTTATCTTTGTTTTGTCATATTTTGACACACATTTTTTCCTACTCTTTGAACCTTAACATTTTTTTGTGTGAAACATAAATTTTGATCAATGTTCAACAGGGGTAAAATGATCATTTGTACATTGAAAACGCTAGGCATTTGCATTCAATTAGTTACAAATGCATATTCGTGATAAAAATACAGATTTTCATTTCCTTTTCACAAAACAAATATCCGAACCAGTGGCGTATTTAGGCCTTTTTTCCACTTAATAATTTTTGGGGTCAGTGTGTAAAAAAAATTTTTTTCATAAAAATTCCAAAGAAAATGGGCTAGCAAAACACTTGCATACAGTTTGGTTGAATTGCATGCATCTCATACCATTTCTCACTGAGAGAAGGGAGAGAAAAGAACGGGAGAAAAAGGAGGAAAAGGAAAGAAGGAAGGGAGGGAGAGAGAGAAGAGAAAAGTGGGGAGGGAAATAAGAAAAGGGGGGAGGGAAAGAAAGGGGTGAAACAAGGGAGCAAGGGAGGGAGTTGAGAGAAAGAAGAGAGGGAGGGAAAGAAGGAAGGGAAGGAAAGAAAGAAAGAAAGAAAGAAAGAAAGAAAGAAAGAAAGAAAGAAAGAAAGAAAGAAAGAAAGAAAGAAAGAAAGAAAGAAAGAAAGAAAGAAAGAAAGAAAGAAGGAAGGGACGGAAGGAAAGAAAGGAGGGAGTGAGTTGAGGGACGGAGTGAGTTGAGGGAGGAAAGGAGGGAGAAAGGGATAGAAGGGAGAGAGGAAGGGAGGGAAAGAAGAATACACTTTGAAACAATCACTGCCCTTCACATGCAACAACATACAGTAATTAACATTATTCAAGAATTGGAACGTTTTAAGTGTCCGTTTACTATTTACTCCGTGGTTTCATGAATGCAGTGAAAGCTAGCTATTAGTAGCTAAGATACATTAGCGCTGAAAGTTTATGATTAGACATCACATGAATGCAGAGAAAAATAGCTATTAGTAGCTAACATACATTAGCGCTGAGAAGCTATTAGTAGCTAACATACATTAGCGCTGAGAGTTTATGATTAGACATCACATGAATGCACAGAAAGCTAGCTATTAGTAGCTAACATACATTAGCACTGAGAGTTTATGATTAGACATCATATGAATGCAGAGAAAGCTAGCTATTAGTAGCTAACATACATTAGCGCTGACAGTTTATGATTAGACATCATATGAATGCAGAGAAAACTAGCTATTAGTAGCTAACATACATTAGCACTGAGAGTTTATGATTAGACATCATATGAATGCAGAGAAAGCTAGCTATTAGTAGCTAACATACATTAGCGCTGACAGTTTATGATTAGACATCATATGAATGCAGAGAAAGCCAGCTATTAGTAGCTAACATACATTAGCACTGAGAGTTTATGATTAGACATCACATGAATGCAGAGAAAGCCAGCTATTAGTAGCTAACATACATTAGCACTGAGAGTTTATGATTAGACATCACATGAATGCAGAGAAAGCTAGCTATTAGTAGCTAACATACATTAGCGCTGAGAGTTTATGATTAGACATCACATGAATGCAGAGAAAGCTAGCTATTAGTAGCTAACATACATTAGCGCTGAGAGTTTATGATTAGACATCACATGAATGCAGAGAAAGCCAGCTATTAGTAGCTAACATACATTAGCGCTGAGAGTTTATGATTAGACATCACATGAATGCAGAGAAAGCTAGCTATTAGTAGCTAACATACATTAGCGCTGAGAGTTTATGATTAGACATCACATGAATGCAGAGAAAGCCAGCTATTAGTAGCTAACATACATTAGCGCTGAGAGTTTATGATTAGACATCACATGAATGCAGAGAAAGCCAGCTATTAGTAGCTAACATACATTAGCGCTGAGAGTTTATGATTAGACATCACATGAATGCAGAGAAATCCAGCTATTAGTAGCTAACATACATTAGCGCTGAGAGTTTATGATTAGACATCACATGAATGCAGAGAAAGCTAGCTATTAGTAACTAACATACATTAGCGCTGAGAGTTTATGATTAGACATCACATGAATGCAGAGAAAGCTAGCTATTAGTAACTAACATACATTAGCGCTGAGAGTTTATGATTAGACATCACATGAATGCAGAGAAAGCTAGCTATTAGTAGCTAACATACATTAGCGCTGAGAGTTTATTATTAGACATCACATGAATGCAGAGAAAGCTAGCTATTAGTAGCTAACATACATTAGCACTGAGAGTTTATGATTAGACATTACATGAATGCAGAGAAAGCTATTAGTATCTAACATACATTAGCGCTGAGAGTTTATGATTAGACATTACATGAATGCAGAGAAAGCTAGCTATTAGTAGCTAACATACATTAGCGCTGAGAGTTTATGATTAGACATTACATGAATGCAGAGAAAGCTAGCTATTAGTAGCTAACATACATTAGCGCTGAGAGTTTATGATTAGACATTACATGAATGCAGAGAAAGCTATTAGTATCTAACATACATTAGCGCTGAGAGTTTATGATTAGACATTACATGAATGCAGTGAAAGCTAGCTATTAGTAGCTAACATACATTAGCGCTGAGAGTTTATGATTAGACATTACATGAATGCAGAGAAAGCTAGCTATTAGTAGCTAACATACATTAGTGCTGAGAGTTTATGATTAGACATCACATGAATGCAGAGAAAAATAGCTATTAGTAGCTAACATACATTAGCGCTGAGAGTTTATGATTAGACATCACATGAATGCAGAGAAAAATAGCTATTAGTAGCTAACATACATTAGCGCTGAGAGTTTATGATTAGACATCACAAGCTGATCTAAGCAGTGCACAGACACATCCAGTCTGTTAGTCACTAAGACTTGCAATAAGCACTGCGCTCGCAGACCCACCACAGCTGACAAGGGGAGGCAGCATATCGGTGCAAGGTCTTCTCCTCCAGCCTCACCTTGTGAGCATATCCCCGGGCAAGTTTCTCACCAAGAACGCTTCCACTGCAAAAATGCTGGCGGTTTTAAATGAAGCAACGGTTTAAAGGAGCACTGCCTTTAAAGAGCGACCTTAATCAGCGCACGTGCCTTGTCTTCTCTGTAAAAGCCTGCACTTTATCGCTCGCTGTACTGTGTGCAGGCTTTTAGAGAGAGGATAGGGCAGATGTGCTGCCCCTCCAAAATCTGCTGCCCTAGGCACTGGCCTTGTTGGCCTAGGCCATAATACGCTCCTGATCCAAACGACTGCACTAATTTAAAGAAAAGTTTAATATATACTAATGAAATAAGAGGCCTAGTGTGATGGATCCCAGAGAACATAGAAACTGTGAAGAAGGAATAAGCATGACTCCCGCAGCGTGATATTGGTAAGAATAAGCCTTCAGGTGACACTGTCACCTGCAGCAAAGGAACATTTACATTTGTTTTAACGAAAAAAGGGATATAAATGTTACAGAATATTCAGTAGTCAAATGAATATCAAATAGTGCAGCAGTGATAGTAAATGATGTGCTAATTATCGTAAACCACTGGCGTTATTTTGGAAGAACAAAATTAGAAAGCGAGACAATTTTAGATGCCAAGGGAAGTCAAGTGTTAAATGAGAAAAATGTATTTTTATGTTGCCTTTTTATGTCCCTTTAATCCTACATTTTCTCTGCATAATAATGCTACACCCTAGCTGCAGTTGTAATACCCTCCAGGGTATCCTAGAATTACAGCTGAGCATCAAGGTTTGAGATTCCTGGCATGTGTAAGACGAACTGTTGAACAGGACTTTGACAGCCTTCAAAGCTATAGATATTAATTACCATTATCAGATACTGTACACAAATACACAAGCACATAGATATCTTGGTATGCTATCCCAAATGTGCAGACAAAAAAATAAAAAGACAGGCACCCAATTATGATCAAGTGGACCATGTTAAATCTGATTATGTTATATATGTTGCTGCATTGCAATTGCTAGTACCCTTTGAATTTATTTCTAGTGAGATATGTTCTGTTTAAAATAACAAACACAAATGAGGCAAACAGCAAACGCCAGGAAAGAGGAAAAGGTCGAGAAATTGGCAGTTAGCCTACTTTTAGTAAAGGAAAAGTGATACTGGCTGACTGTACCCAGGGCATGGCTGTGTGGGAGGGAAGATAAATGGATAAACACAACGGCCAGATTTATTTCTACAAGCTCTGGAAAATCACAAGTTTTCTACAAAGAACAAAATTTGAATTTAATGCTGGCTGCAGCTTCAGAGCGACTTATTGTGCAATGCTGAGATAAGCTAGCAGTCAGTCTGAGACTGGAGGACAGTCTAAAAGAGAGATGATTGGCTGTGCACCCTTTCAGTACCAGTAACATGGAACCATAGCTGCACAATTCTGGGGATGATGCCTCTACCTTAATTAAAGGGTAATTATAATGCAAAAAGTAAATGCTCTAATTCCGTATTGCATATTATTTTTGCATCCATGTAACAAGCCTACTATGGGTTAAATGCAATCTTGCTTTAGTTTTTGGTAAATAATTATTTCTGAGCTTCTTCTAGAATTGTCAGTGTGTTCTCCAAGTAATTACAATACTAAAAATTTTCCTTTAATACCAGTACAGCACAGAATATTTACCTTCTTTAAACAACAGAAAATTGCTGTATGTGCTGTTAATCTCACAATTTTGCAATCCAATAAACCAAATGCACAGGGTTAAAGACAAACAAAAAGTCAGTTTCTTGAGCTTTGTACATCATAGGTTGAAAGACTTGTATGCTGACTGCTCCCTTTAAAATAGTATGTGGTGGTGCTAATCGCTGAAGTGTCCAATCATTATACTTTATTTATGAAGCACCAACATAGGGCTCGCTTCCATTGAGTCGTAATTCAGTTTGCGTGCACTCTCAAACCGTTTAATATAAAATAGTGCTAAATGTGTCATTTCAAGAATTAGGATCTTTGTCAGCCAAACAGGACTGGCACATGTTAAGTATAGGATTATTATCCACCAAACTGATAATGAAAAATGTTCTGCCAATAAACAATGAAAATGACTGATTGCAATCTCATTGGCCTTATGCAGGGCTTATCTGCAGCTGATAATTAGTAAACAATAGATTGTGACCAACACCATAGTAAGAAAGGGAAACTAGTGAGAAAATGTCATCCTCTAACAAATTTGATTATTTAAAGTGATGGTAAACTTGAGCAATCTGCACATAAACACATAACAGAATGTCAAAAAAATCTGTTTCATTCATTCATTTTTAAAAATATGTTTTCTAAAATCTATATTACCTATCTTTCTTGTAGATTCAGTTCCGTCTTCTTAGGTATTTTATGATAAAAACATCAATAATGTTAACAACTCTAATGTATTTTTACCAAGTTATAAGGCTGGTAGATTTTTGGTTTGTTTGGAATCCTATAGATAATGACAGGAATCGGTGCCACAGACTACTAGCACCATAGTCAGTTCCCTTCTGCTTCCTAATTTAGGCTTTGATCACAATTTATCAGCTGCTGCTTTTTTGGCTCTCTTTTGGGCTGAAATGGCTATTTTTATATTCAGTGCGGTCACAATATCACATTTTCTTCTAATTCCCTCACTCGCAAACAGGTTTTTGGACACTATAAAGCCATATTTCTCTTTTGGGACCTAAAAGTTCTCTGCATATACAATATTTTTCCAAGTATCTTTTCAACAACTTTTCGATACCAGTTTTGGATTTTTTAAATCAACATTTCTAGGCACCTGTCTTCAAAAGGGAATTTTGGACAATATTTGCAAACAATCACTTGTCTTGCTCATGATCAAAACAATCTGAAATGGTCAATGGAGACATTATAGAAGTTTATTACAAATGTATAGGTGCATTTACATACTGTATGTATATTTAATGACTATGTGATTTGCTGTACAGCTAAGGGAATTGGCAGGAAAAGTCACTTCATGACTCCAACACCTACAAGTAGTGTGTCTTGAATTGTCATGTTTAATATTTAATAAAAAAATTAAGCTTGCAATGTCATGATTATTGGTAACAGTATTGATTACTGGTATTATTAAAAATGGCATTTTAAAAGTGGATCATTTAAACGCACCTTTCAGAGTAATCTGTTTCCATCCACACCACTGCTAAACCATCTG
Organism: Bombina bombina; assembly: GCF_027579735.1. Classification (NCBI taxonomy): domain Eukaryota; kingdom Metazoa; phylum Chordata; class Amphibia; order Anura; family Bombinatoridae; genus Bombina; species Bombina bombina. Next base: position 168,678,493 of record NC_069508.1, on the reverse strand, counting down.
AATGCATCTCTTTATGTTAGGATGAGCATTGTCCATCGCTATATGGAACTTTGAAAAATAATTTTTAAAAATTGTGACATAGTTTAGGGAAAGGTAGTTAATGGTGTGTATTTAGGACTCAGAGTCTTGCACAGTTTATATCCTGGAAGTAGGATAGCATATAGCCTCAGTGAAAGCTATTGATTATTTGCACTATGTTTCTATGTGTACATTTGGGTTCCCTGGGGTGGAGTATTCGTAAGAGCAGGGTGGGCCAATTCTCCATCTCACTAACAGGTAGATTGTGAGAACTCAGTTCAGGTTTTCCACTAAATTGAGTCTGAGTTATTAAGGTGATTAGATTATGCTAACCTGATACCGGGTTGTTTATTTTAAAAGACTGGGGAAAACCTCAGTCAGTGGAAAGACAAAGAGTTCGCAGAAGCTGTATTGCTGCAACTGAGAAACTGGTAAAATTGTTAAAGCACTATTGCTATTGTTATTTTCTTGGTAAGCTGCACCAAAGTAGTAAGTTACAAGAAGAGCAAGGACATTTGTATATGTTTGTTTGTTAAGAGAAACAGTGCTATTTTGCAATCTCAGAAAGATCCCTTGGCTGGTGCACATAAACAAGCGTGGTCTGTTGCACAATATTTAAAACCATTCGGCCAGATTATGAGTTTTGCGTTAGGAGCTATGTGGTGCTAACGAGCAGTTTTTTCTCACCGCTCACTTACATACAGCGCTGGTATTACAGGGTTTTTAAAAAATTATATTTAAGTAAGGGGGGTGTTTGGGTTAGGGTTAGACTTATATTTAGGGGTTAATACATTTAATATGGCGGCGACGTTAGGGATGGCAGATTAGGGGTTAATAAGTATAATGTAGGTGGCGGCGATGTTAGGGGTAGCAGATTAGGGGTTAATATTTAACTAGTGTTTGCGAGGCGGGAGTGCGGCGGTTTAGGGGTTAAAATGTTTATTCTAGTGGCGGCGATGTCCGGAGCGGCAGATTAGGGGTTAAAATTTGTATTATAGTGTTTGCAATGCGGGAGGGGCCTCGGTTTAGGGGTTAATAGGTAGTTTATGGGTGTTAGTGTATTTTTTAGCACTTTAGTTATGAGTTTTATGCTACGGCGTTGTAGTGTAAAACTCATAACTACTGACTAGAATGCGTTAGGAATCTTGGAGGTAGAGGGTGTACCGCTCACTTTTTGGCCTCCCAGGACAGACTCGTAATACCGGCACTATGGAAGTCCCATAGAAAAAAAGGGTTTACTAAATTACTAAGTTTACGTAAGTTGTTTTTTGCGATAAGGCCAAAGAAGTGTGCGGTGCCCCTACACCTGCAAGACTCGTAATAGCAGCGGTAGTGAAAAAGCAGCATTAGGACCTGTCAACACTGCTTTTTCAGCTTAACGCAAGACTTGTAATCTAGCCGATTGTTTGTAAGCACCATTTCCACTTTGGCTTGAATTAAAAAACAATACATGATGTTATATAATCTTTTTCATATTTTACTGGATTTGAACACTCTTTAACCTTTAATTTGTTAGCTCAACGCCTTGCTACAATGTATCTGCCTAGGGGACCCTTAAATGGATTAGACCTTTTGTGAATGGGTTTTTATAAGGGAGACTTGTACATGACAGTGCTTTTCAAAGTGCCTGCGCCCACATTAGTGAACTTGTAAACTGGAACGAGCATCCGTGACCATAAGTTCACTAATGCAAGCATGAGCCTGAGATGATAGCGCCCCAAAGCTGCATCCACCGCTTAATAAATGGGGCTCTATAAATATTGTTTTTAGTAGAAGTACCAAGATACAAATCTAGGCAAAAGCAATTTATTAAGTATCCATATCTTTCAAAAAGTCTTAGGTGTTAGACTGAAAGTTAATAGGGCATGCAAGAAAATATTAAACTTTCAAGGTTTAGATAGAACATACAATTTGAAAAGAAATTTTAATTTATTTCTATTATCAAATTTACTTAATATTATTGGTAACCTTGATACCTTGTCATCTAATACTCATATACTTTGTATAATGACAATTTGACACTGCTATTACAGTCTATCAGAAACCCAATTTGTTTAACTGTTTAAAAAAAAAAAAAAAAAAAAGGATTTTTTGACTTTTGTAATTTTAAACCTTAGTTATATTGAAAATATATTTTTTGCATGTATTCATTGTAGTTTATTGCCTGTTTTGTGCAATTTTTCAGTGTTAACATATTGCTCATGCTCATGTTAAAATCAACATCTTTGTTTATTTGCTACAAACGTAAATTAAAATAAAAAAACAGCTCAAATTATACTTTCAAACTGAGAAACTTGTACATTAATAAAAAATGATCATTTAAATGTTCATTTATGAGTTCAATTAAGTGTTTGGCGTTTTAAAAATGCTAATTATAATTTAATCAAAATGATACAAAGTTATTTATCGCTCATATTTCATGAATTAATGGTTAGGCAGCAAACCTGCTTTCAAATATATTATCATCAATAATAAATTAATTATCCGTCATGTCTTACTGCAGATTTATCTGCTTATCTTTCACTTTAAAGGGACACAAAACCCAAATTTTTTCTTTCATGACTGATATAGATCATTCAATTATTATACTATTATAATTTTTTCTTCGTTCTCTTGCCATCTTTATTTGAAAAAGCAGGAATGTAAAGCGTAGGAGCAGGCCCATGTTTGGTTCAGCAGCTGGGTAGCACTTGCTAATTTGTTTCTAAATGTAAGAACCACCCCCCCATAAAACAAAAACATGGTGCCCAGAAATATTGGTACATAGGGGCATACTGCTGCTCAATAACCTGTACGCCTGTTCAAAGGCGGCGGACAAACATTACCAGAAATCAACCCAATCGAATACGATCGGGTTGATTGACACCCCCTTCTAGCGGCCCCGAATCTGCAGGGGGTGGCATTACACCAGCAGTTCACAAGAACTGCTGGTGCAATGATAAATGCCCTCAGGTGCTTTTTAGATAGGCTGCCAAACACCCTTTTGGGGGGTCAGTTTTTCTTGTAATGAAGGCAGATCATGTGATACAGCCAATCACATGCTACAGAGCCCATCGCATAGAGCGTAATAGGTGTCAAATTCACACTGAAACTAACATAGATGGATGTGCACGACTCACACATATCTTTCTATTTAATAAGCACCTGTAGACATTTTTACAGGGAGCCTAAACTGCAAGAAAAAAGGCTATGAAATAGGGCTGTGTCATAGAAAAAAGCAAAAGGTAAGAAAGGGGACACAGGGTATTAAAATATAAAGCTTACTGTCCCTTTAAAGGAATAGTCTAGTCAAAATTAAACTTCAGATTCAGATAGAACAAGCAATTTTAAGCAACTTTATCATTTACTCCTATTATCAAATTGTCTTTGTTCCTTTGGTATCTTTATTTGAAAAATCAGGAATGTAAGCATTGGTTCAGCACCTGGGTAAACGCTTTCTGATTGGTGTCTAAATGTAGCCACCAATCAACAAGCGCTACCCAGGTATTGAATACAAAATGGGCTGTCTCCTAAGCTTACATTCAAATAAAGATACCAAGAGAACAAAGACAATTTGATAAAAAGAGTAAATTAGAAATTTGCTTAAAATTTCTCCTCTATCTGAATAATGAAAGTTTAATTTTGACTTGACTATTCCTTTAAACTGAAACTGAGGGCTGGCATCAATTCAAAAACTATCTCCCTGTAATACAACTAAGTCATTTGATTTACTCTGGTTTCAGACAATACTACCATACATTTTGGCTGTTTTTCTGCCCTAAAGCACACTAGTTTGGCAGCCCTACCTTGTTCCCTTCCCTCCGTTCTATATACCCCCAATGCTGTAATCCATTCTCTTTAGTTCATGTAAAATGAAATCAGTACTTTACTTTAGCAATTACTCAGGCAACAAATTAGGCACTCTAGATTAATATATCTGCTGAATTCAGAACAGTTCAATCACACTCATAAATTACGATTGCCAAATGGTAATTTGATTAGCTTGGGACTTTTTGACATCATGAAGTTCAATTGAAAAATCAGAAAAAGAAAGAACTTGCAAGAAAAATGAGTTTAATATTTGTGTGTTGAGCTTTGGTTTACAATCTCAGGAAGTGTGCGGTTTAGAGAACTATGTCAGACGCTTGTCTGACACACATGGGGGTACTTAGCTTTCAGGGCATTGAATTGAAAGGCAAAAGTATGACAGATCTTTTCTTTTAAATATATATAAATGCTAAGGGAACTTACTACAATAGCAGCAATTGTGTACACAATGAATCAAGCAGAACATGATAAATCACAACCCCTAGATTTTAAACTTGGTTCCTGTTTTTTAGTTTATTTAATATCTATATATAAAAACTCCTTCTTGGTTCATAAGAAAAGGCATTGCTTCCTGCTCCGTCTGTCTGTCTATCTGTCTATTGATAGATAAATGATGATAGATGATAGAGATAGATGATAGATAGAAGCAGCTAAACATAGATATATATAGATATAAAGATAGACAGACAGACAGAGAGTTAAATAGATAGACAGGTAGGCACCTAGAGAGTTAGATAGAAAGAGATAGAAGAAGCAGCTAAAGAGAAATAGATAGAAAGATAGAAAGGTAGATAGAAAGACAGATAAACAGAGGCAGCTAAAGAGACAAATTTATATATTTATATACACACTGCATATAAAGCAGTGGCACTAGCATCATTAGGAACATGTTACCATTTTAATTAAGAATTTAAGAAAGAACACACTGGGGACGATTTATTAACAATCAGACGTACATGATCATGTCTGCCCGACATCGCTGAATGCCGACAGCATACGATGCCGTCAGTTAACACTGCACAAGCAGTTCTCGTGAACTGCTTGTGCAATGCTGCCCCTGCAGATTCACGGCCAATCGGGAAGGGAGTGTCAATTAACCTGATCGTATGAGATCAGTGGATTGATGTCCGCAGCCTCAGAGGAGTCGTACAAGTTAAGGAGCAGCGGTCTTAAGACCGCTGCTTCTTAACTCCTGTGTCCGACGAGCCTGAAGGCTTGCCGAGAAACAGGGACATTCAGGGCCATTCGGCACTTAATAAATCGTCCCCACTGTGTGTATTTTCATGTACTGACCATTATTCTTGAAGTTCAGTAGAAATGTGAATTTTGTGCTGAAGATAGCTTTTCTGAAGTTTTTTTTTACACGCAAGTATAGAAATGCTTTCTTTATTAATTAGCACACACACATATACACACATGCACACACAAACATACTTATATGTATATAAACATATACACTCAGACAGACACACATATCTCCACATAAACAAAAGTACAAATACACATGAATACATACAAGAACACACACAAATACACATACACACAAATACACACATACACACTAATACATACACACTAATACACACACACAAATAAACACACACACACAAATGCACACAAATACACACACATACACAAATACACACACACATAAATACACACACACATATACACACACAAACAAACACACAAACATACAAATACACACACACTAATACACATATACACACCCATACACACACACACACACAAATACACACACACAAATACACAAAGAGTAATACACATACATACAAACATACATACACACAAATACATAAACAAATGGTTTCACATGCGAAAATCTCAATGCAAACAGACAAAATCATATATTCCCTAATAAAGTTTAACCCTATCAACCACATATCTGAACTCCGTTCCTAATACCTCTTACTGTAACCTCTTTTTATTTAATATGTGAAAAGCATGTAAAAAAATTAGTATCTTATTTAAAAAGAAATATAAGCATCTAAGATATGCCACTCAAAACAACAGTTATCTAAAAGGTCATGGCTGATGAATCAGAGAAGTCTGCTGCTTGATTAGGGTTTCTGATTGATTGGAATTTTCTAATGGATTAAATTTTTTAAAATACTCTGCACAGCAATTCTAATGAGTTTGCAAATGACCCAGGGAAAAGTTGAAAGGTTCATAATATCTGAAGAATTAAAGCTTCTTTATTTTTTTCGGAGATAAGAAATTAAAATCTAGAAATTGTATTTCCAGAGTTATCCTGAACATTAACCCCTTAACGACTGACGACGTGCAGGGTACGTCCTCTAAAAAATGTCAGTTAACGACCAAGGACGTACCCTGCACGTCCTCAGTCTGGAAAGCAGCTGGAAGCGATCCTGCTCGCTTCCAGCTGCTTTCCGGTTATTGCAGTGATGCCTCGACATCGAGGCATCCTGCAATAACACTTTCTGGCCATCCGATGCAGAGAGAGCCACTCTGTGGGCCCTCTCTGCACCGGACATCGATGGCCGGTATCGTTGGTGGGTGGGAGCCGACTTGGGAGGCGGGTGGGCGGGCCATCGGTGATCTCTGTAAGGTTGAGGGGGGCGGGATTGGGGGCGGAGCTTTCGGGGGCGCGCACTGGGCGCGCGCTGCGTGCACAGGGGGTGGCGGGCGGGCGTGTGCACGGGGCGGGAGCGGGTGGGAACTGCTACACTACAGAAAAAGTTAGGAGTAAAAGTGTAATAAAAAATTAAATAAACATTTTTTTAAAAAAGCATCTAAGCGATCTGGAAGGGTGGGGGGTTGGTATTGGGGGGGGGAAGCTACACTACAGAAAAGGGACATTTATTTTAATAAAAAAACATATTTTCACTAAAATGGGTACTGGCAGACAGCTGCCAGTACCCAAGATGGCGCACATTAAGTCAGAGGGGGGAGGGTTAGAGAGCTGTTGGGTGGGGGATCAGTGAGGGTTGGGGGCTAAGGGGGGATCCTACACAGAAGCATATGTAAATATGCTAAAAAAATGCACAAAAAAGCCCAAATTTTCCTTTTATTTTAGTACTGGCAGAGTTTCTGCCAGTACTTAAGATGGCGGGGACATTTGTGGGGTCGGGGAGGGAAGAGAGATGTTTGGGAGGGATCAGGGGGTCTGATGTTTCAGGTGGGAGGCTGATCTCTACACTAAAGCTAAAATTAACCCTGCAAGCTCCCTACAAGCTACCTAATTAACCCCTTCACTGCTAGCCATAATACATGTGTGATGCGCAGCGCCATTTAGCAGCATTCTAATTACCAAAAAGCAACGCCAAAGTCATATATGTCTGCTATTTCTAAACAAAGGGGATCCCAGAGAAGCATTTACAAACATTTGTGCCATAATTGCACAAGCTGTTTGTAAATAATTTCAGTGAGAAACCTAAAATTGTGAAAAACTTAACGTTTTTTTTTATTTGATCGGATTTGGCGGTGAAATGGTGGCATGAAATATACCAAAATGGGCCTAGATCAATACTTGGGGTTGTCTACTACACTACACTAAAGCTAAAAATACCCCAAAAAGCTCCTTACATGCTCCCTAATTAACCCCTTCACTGCTGGGCATAATACACGTGTGGTGCGCAGTGGCATTTAGCGGCCTTCTAATTACCAAAAAGCAATGCCAAAGCCATATATGTCTGCTATTTCTGAACAAAGGGGGATCCCAGAGAAGAATTTTACAACCATTTATGCCATAATTGCACAAGCAGTTTGTAAATAATTTCAGTGAGAAACTGAAAGTTTGTGAAAAAAATTGTGAAAAAGTGAACGATTTTTTGTATTTGATCGCATTTGGCGGTGAAATGGTGGCATGAAATATACCAAAATGGGCCTAGATCAATACTTTGGGATGTCTTCTAAAAAAAAAATATATATATGTCAATGGATATTCAGGGATTCCTGAAAGATATCAGTGTCCCAATGTAACTAGCGCTAATTTTGAAAAAAAAATGGTTTGAAAATAGCAAAGTTGCTACTAGTATTTATGGCCCTATAAGTTTACAAAAAAAGCAAAGAAGATGTAAACATTGGGTATTTCTAAACTCAGGACAAAATTTAGAAACTATTTAGCATGGATGTTTTTTGGTGGTTGTAGATATGTAACAGATTTTGGGGTTCAAAGTTAGAAAAAGTGTGTTTTTTTTCCATTTTTCCTCATATTTTATATATTTTTTTTATAGTAAATGATAAGATATGATGAAAATAATGGTATTTTTAGAAAGTCCATTAATGGCGAGAAAAACGGTATATAATATGTGTGGGTACAGTAAATGAGTAAGAGGTAAATTTCAGCTAAACACAAACACCGCAGAAATGTAAAAATAGCCTTGGGTCCCAAACGGACAGAAAATGGAAAAGGTGCTCTGGTCACTAAGGGGTTAAATACATTTTGTAACATTCCCCCAAATTGTGGGAGATACTACCAGGGTGATCACATTCTCAGTGGCAAAGCTAAGACCCAATTAGTTTCTTTAGTGTTTTGTCCTTGAGAAAAATACAAGGGAACTCTACATAAAAGATAAACTTTTTTTATGAAAATGATCACACTACTATTATACCATCATTGGTATAAGACCATTGCTTCTTACTTGATGTTTCTGGCTCGCATGAGTGAGTCCTGCACCTCCAAACTTGCATCTGTAGCTTCATAAATGGAGCCTGAAGTATCAGATGGGTTGTTATGGTACTAAGTTGTAAAAACAATCAGCTAGATTACGAGTTTTGCGTTAGAGGCTGTGCGGTGCTAACGAGCAGTTTATGCTCACCTCTCACTTTTCCTACAGCGCTGTTATTACGGGTTTTTACAAACCGGCGTTAAAAGACAAGAAGTGAGCGTTGAGCAAAATTCTGCTCCTTACCGCACTCCAATACCAGCGCTGCTTAAGTCAGCGGTGAGCTGGCGTAACGTGCTCGTACACGATTTCCCCATAGGAATCAATGGGGAGAGCTGGCTGAAAAAAAGTATAACACCTGTAAAAAAGCAGCGTTTAGCTCCTAATGCAGCCCCATTGATTCCTATGGGGAAATACAATTTATGTCTACACCTAACACCCTGACATGAACCCCGATTACAACCACAACCTATAAAGCTCCAGTAGATAGTTGGGATAGTCTTTATCCTCTATTCATCTCATCCTTAAAGGGACATTAAACCAAAAACATTCTTCCATGATTAAGACACAGTGAATATCATTTTAAATAACTTTACACATGACTTCTATTATTCAATTTGCCTCATTCTCTTTGTATACTTTGTTGGAAAACATACCTAGGTAGGCTCAGGAAGTGGGAGATAGCTGCTGATTGGTGGCTGCACATATATGTCTTGTCATTGACTTACTGATGTATTTAACTAGCTCCCAGTAGTGCATTGCTGCTCCTTCAATAAAGGATACCAAGAGAATAAAACAAAATGTATAACAGAAGTAAATTGGAAAGTTGTTTAAAATGGTATGTTCTATCTGAATAATGAAAGAAAATGTTTTTACTGTAAACAAATGCTGCTAAGTTTAGAAAAACTATCTTGAATTGGGAAAAAATATATAACTATCCTTACCTATAACAGCAGAGCTATAGAACCCTATACAAGTTAAACCTTTTGACCATAGCCTTTTGGTCAGTTAGTGGCCCTACTAGGGTTGCCACCTGTCCCCTTAAAATACAGAATACTTATAAGTTATACATGCTGCAGGGTGTGCAGGGGGGGAATATGAATAGTGTTGTCCAGAAACACAATACATGTTCCTACCTGCACACCCTGCAGCATGTGTAACTCATAAGTGTCCAGGAAATCATGGCTGAGGTGGCAACCCTAGGCCCTACAGGTCTCTTTTTACAAATTTATTCTTGAAATTATTGCACTAAACTCTAAATCATTAAAGGGACAATCAAGTCAAAATTAAACTTTCACGATTCAGATAGGGCACGCAATTTTAAACAACTTTCCAAGTTCATTTATCATCAAATTGGCTCCTATGGATCAGACTCGTGCACAATAAAGGTAGATTTGGCTCCATTGAGAGATGGGTCAGTGGTGACCAGTAGATCAACACATTTGTTTATTTCTGTTTCGCAGTAGCTAGAAACTGACCATTAGAAAGAACAGCATTAAAGTGTTTTACACAATTATATAAGGAATCACGTTTATGGTTTTAAGCTGATATTAGGGCTTTTATAGAATAATAATTTGTGGCAAACTTATTAAAAATGGTTGCTCATATTACACATACAAGTAGATCACAGTAAAAAGTTAACCTCAGCACAAGTCTGGCCACTCTTATAATAAGCATTTTATAGGTAAACCAAAAGCAGTATGGCAAATAGAAGGCATTTTCTTTTAATAAAAAACATTATTTGCATTAATATAATCATTCCAAATCACATAAATGGCTTTTTAATTTTGCTTTTAGTTTTCAGGCTTTTATTAGCAGAATACATTTCATAAGATATTTGAAAATATTATTCATAAATTGGTTATATTGTGATTTAATAGCAATTAGTTAAATGCTATGAGCTAATGTCTTGCTAATTTTGAGCAGTTGATCTAATTAACCATGCAATATTGAATGAGACTTGTGCACAGTCAACTTATATTGATCAGAATGATTGCAAAATGGTTTTCTTCAGCATGTTTCTGTTAACACTGTACCTGCCAGACCCTGAATTTATGTGCAAACAGCTGTCATTAAAGGGACAGTCAAGTATAAATTAATCATTATTCAGATAGGACTTTTATTTTAATCGACTTTCCAATTTACTTTTATCATCAAATTTGCTTTTTTTCTCTTGGTATTCTTAGTTTAAACTAAACCTAGGTAGGCTCATATGCTAATTTCTAAGCCTTTGAGGGCTGCCTCTTATCACATGCTTTTTAAATCTCTTTTTCAACACAGAGAGACAGGAAAATACACGTGGGCCATATAGATAACACTGTGTTCAGGCACAGGGGGTTATTTAAGATTTAGGCACAAAACAATGCTAAATGCAAGACAATAGATAATAAACAGTCACAGTCATGTGATCAGGGGGCTGGAAGAAGGTTCCTAGATACAAGGTAATCACAAAGGTAAAAAGTATATTACTATAACTGTGTTGGTTGTGCAAACTGGGGAATGGGTAATAAAGGGATATCTATCTTTTAAAACAATAACATTCAATGGTTGACTGGTCCCTTTAAATATAGCTCATACATAGCTGATATTATATGTACACAGCAGTGCAGCAGCAGTTTAAAGGGACATACATCTCTTTGCCATTGTAATATAAAATGTTTAACCATGTGTACTGCTTAATATACATGCTTTATTTATTTTGCCATCTTTTACTGTAATTTATGTATTGTGGGTTTTCTATTTCTTCTCACTGCACATATCTGTTACTAATTGACAGCACTAATTGATATTGTAAAACAATGGATATTTTGCTAGCAAAATGGCAGTGGCAAGTCATATCTACGCCAGTTACAAATCTGTGTGGGCTCCTCCACATAAGCCAAGTGTTGGAGGACGTTTGGCCACTGAAAATCAATTGCAACAAATGTGATGTTAATGCATTTAAAACATTTTATTACTCATCTAGTTTGTCAGGAGCTTGTCATTTTGTATTGCATTAAAGGGACATTCTAGTCAGATTCAGATAGGGCATATGATTTTAAACAACTTTCCCATTTTCTTTTGTCATCATATTTGCTTTGTTCTCTAGGTATTCTTTGTTGAAAGCTAAACCTAGGTATTCTCATATGTCTAATCTCTTGAAGGCCTCCTCTTATTTCAGGGCATTTTGACAATTTTTCACAGCTAGATGGTGCAAGTTCATGTGTCCCATATAGATAACATGGTGCTCACTTCTGTGGAGGTATTAATGAGTCAGCACTGATTGGCTAAAATGCATGTCTGTCAAGAGAACTGAGATAAGGGGGCAGTCTGCAGAGGCTTGGATACAAGGTAATCACAGACGTAAAAAGTGTATTAATATAACAGTGTTAGTTATTCAAAACTGGTAAATGGGTAATAAAGGGATTATCTATCTTTTTAAACAATAAAAATTCTGGAGTACACTGTCCCTTTAATTAATGTATTTGAAATCTGTCTATCTATCTATTACTGTTGGCTCTTTTTTATGCAATTGGGTGCTGAAGTAGCATACTAGAAACTTGAGTATTAGGATTATAAATTGCTATGCATATGACTATTATTTTTGAAATACGCTATTGTCCAAATCTTATTAGCTGTCAAAACTGCAACAATGTTCTTCAGAAACAGTAATTTATATTTCTCTAAAGAAGTATGGAAAATGATTTTCCTAAAGAAAATTTTACATTGAGAAATGCTACAGTGCATGTGTACCCAAAATGTTAATTTTTTCATGTGCTGACTAGTGTGTGTGTGTGTATATATATCAAGAAAGAGAGCACAGTGGGAAGCAATTGCTAGTGTCAGCTGTATAGAAAAAGGTATACGTTATATATTAACAAAATGTCATTTATTAGGATCAAAATAGTTCAAGAAGAGATCCACTGCCTCCTTTTTAAAAGACTGCAGGAAAATCACGTCTCAAAATGCACCTGCATGTGCAACAATACAATCCTAGGTAAACGTACAAGACAAAACATTCATATTAAAACTCTGACCGGTCAAAGTAAGCACAGGGCGCCAGTGTAACTGCATGTAGAAATGTTATTTGATGTTGCATAAGATGGTTTCCTGACCAACTACACCCTTGCTGCACACAGAACCCCCCAGAGCAGATCAGGGAGGTATATCCTGGGCAGGTAAACAGAAAATGGATCTATGTTGTCAGTAGGCCCAGCCTGTGAAACACAGACGTATATAGTGCAAAGTGAGCATACACATATACAGTTAATTCATTCTTTTCAAGCATCTATGGCAAAGGTTAGTAAAGGCAGTTCAAGATGCAATAATGCCAGTACTAGTCTTTCCAAAGTATGTAATACATTAGTGGAAGCAGTTCAGAAGCGGAGAAGTCAGGACCAGTCTGTCCAAAGTATGTGTTTCATACGGTATGCAACAGCAAGGTACCAAGATTAAAGGCAAAAATCTCAACAGTCTGTAGGGATTACAGTGATCGTCAGAAAAGTCGCATAGCAAGGAAAGCCGGAGCCATTCGAGTAGTAGTGGCAAAGTATTTCCATACGTAAAAAGTCTTTTTGAGGTATATGCTGCACCTTCTTTTTGTCACTCACAGCTTTTTAGGTTCACTTGCTGGCGTGTGTTTGAAAACATGGTAATCAGTGTTGTGCATCCGTTCGTTGGATTTTTTCAAGACCTCTCCGTACTAAAGTTTAGCTGCACACACTGAAGTAAGGTGCTCACGCACATGAGCCGGTCAGCCAATGCCGACGTGTGTTTCACCCCTCGTCTATTGGTAGGACGGGGCTTCGTCAGGGCGTATACTTGGTATCCAGAGCGCTCCTTTTTATGCATCACGCTCAATCTGCCCCTATCAAAGGGTGAACGAATACACATCTTGCTATACATCATTGTGCCTGACTTAGTACATGGTTAGTTTACACATAGATAGATTATTTACAAATTACAGCACATCTATGCAGGAAAGAGACAAATAGGTGTCTAATGTCAGGAAAAGATTTGTATTTATAATCACAGAAAGAATGCCATATCCAGTTTCTCATTCATGCCATTAGGGAACATGGTACAAAGGGTGGATATCGATCTACATTCCTTCCTTAGAAGGGCCTTATCTTGTCACCCTTCTACCATTTGTAATTACCCTATCTATGCCTATAAATCACAGAGAGTCAGGATCACTTGAATAAAATAGTTCAAAGTGTTTTGCTACACTGCTAGTCTGGACTTTGACCACCGCTTCTGTGTTACAGTTTACAAAATGTTTCAATTTATACAACTTTCCATCTTTCGTTCCAAATTCTTTTGTCTTTGCCATAAATTTGCAGGCCACGCATTTTTCACAAGGAAAATTGCCTACCACTTTTTGTTTTGCAAGCCAATTTCTTTCTGAAGGTTTTGATATGTATTGGCTCCTAACCAATTTGTCCCGCAAGCTAGGGGCACTCCTTGCTGTAATGCTAGAGTATTTCCCTACTTCCCGGGCCACATTTTTATCACTTAGAAGTACATTCCAGTTCTTTTTTAATACATCTTTTAAGCCATTCCAATCGCAATTGAAACTAGTAATTAGTGAATTTCGGAGGTTGGCTCTTTCATTTTAGGAATCAGCAGGGTATCTCTGTCGGTACGGCTTGCTATGTTTCTAGCTTGGTTAACATTCCTATTTGAGTAGCCCCTCTCCACGAAACTTTGCTGTTGCATACCGTATGAAACACATACTTTGGACAGACTGGTCCTGACTTCTCCACTTCTGAACTGCTTCCACTAACTTGCTGTTGCATATCGCATGTATTACATACTTTGGACAGACTAGTCCTGGCATTATGGCATCTTGAACTGCCTTTACTAAACTTTGCCGTACATGCATGAAAATAATGAATTAACTGTATATGTGTATGCTCATTTTGCACTATATACGTCTGTGTTTCACAGGCTGGGCCTACTGACACCTTAGATCCCTATTCAGTTTACCTGCCCAGGATATACCTCCCTGATCTGCTCTGGGGGGTTCTGTGTGCAGCAAGGGTGTAGTTGGTCAGGAAACCATCCTATGCAACATCAAATAACATTTCTGCATGCAGTTACACTGGCGCCCTGTGCTTACTTTGACTGGTCAGCATTTTAATATGAATGTTTTGTCTTGTATGTTTACCTAGGATTGTATTGTTGCACATGCAGGTTCATTTTCCTGCAGTCTTTTAAAAAGGAGACAGTGGATCTTTTCTTGAACTATTTTGATCCTAATAAATGACATTTTGTTAATATATTTTCTTGAGCTGTCTGACCATTTGTCTAAAAGATTGCTGCTTTTCCTGTCTTTTGATTGAAATGGTAATATGTACATCATATCCTCCCTCTCTCTTTTGCAAAATTGTATATATATATTGCTATGCCCAGGACAGGTTTAAGACAGCAGTTCATTCCCATGTTTAATTTGTATGTGTCTAGGGCAGTGATTGGTTACCATGGCACCCCAGATGTTTCAGAACTACATTTCCCCTGATGCTCAACTAGACTGCAGAGTTCCTAAGCATCATGAGAAATGTAGTTCCAAAACATCTGGGGTGCTAAAGTTAGCTATCACTAGTCTAGGGAAATTACTATTGTTTGTATCTCAGTCTGATTGAAGGCTGCAATGTATGGCTTTAGCTTAGGGACCCAGAGAGGAAATAACCTTGATGTGGTCCTGGGCATAGCAACAATTGGTAAAATCCTGTGACTATTCCATTTTGTTTTTAATCTAGCTGTATATATGTATTTCGGCGCTGGACTGACCGTAATAGGCGGGATGAGACTTATATACTACAGGAAAGTTCTACTCTGTTAAAAGCATTACTGGGCTTAAAGAAGTTGCACCCAGGTGGTAAATCGCCATAGAACAGGCTAACAATGGTATTGAGCTGGTTGTTCGTTCCTGTGAGTGCATTTCTCGCTGTGTGTATTTAGTCTCCCTATGGGAAAAAAGGGGCAACCAGATGTGGACTCCTTGCTCAGTGTGCTTAGAGGAATACTGCTACACCTCACTGCAGAGGCCCAATGAAGGCCGAAACGATCGTCTGGGGTTGCTGTGTTCCTTGTTCAGAGAGGAATTGCCTGGTATTTCAGCGCTGGACTGACCGTAATAGGCGGAATCAGACTGATATACTACAGGAAAGTTCTACTCTGTGAAAAGCATTACTGGGCTAAAAGAAGCTGCACCCAGGTGGTAAATCACCATAGAACAGGCTAACAATGGTATTGAGCTGGTTGTTCGTTCCTGTGAGTGCACTTCTCTCTGTGTGTATTTAGTCTCCCTATGGGAAAAAAGGGGCAACCAGACGTGGACTCCTTGCTCAGTGTGCTTAGAGGAATACTGCTACACCTCACTGACAAAGCCCAATGAAGGCCGAAACGATCGTCTGGGATTGCTGTGTTCCTTGTTCAGAGAGGAATTGCCTGGTATTTTGGCGCTGGACTGACCGTAATAGGAAAGATCAGACTGATATACTACAGGAAAGTTCTACTCTGTGAAAAACATTACTGGGCTAAAAGAAGTTGCACCCAGGTGGTAAATTGCCATAGAACAGGCTAACAATGGTATTGAGCTGGTTGTTCGTTCCTGTGAGTGCCCTTCTCTCTCTGTGTGTATGTATATATATATATATATATAATATATATATATAGCAAGGCTAATTTTGTATACTTTTATCTACTGTCATCTCTTTCTATAATATTTATCTATCTAGTCATAAAAAACTGCAATAACTATAGCATGACCCTCACCAGAATTAAAATGAATGAAAATGTCAGTTGTGGAAGCTTGAAAAGTCTCCTCCCTGTATTTGTTTTGTCTTAACTGTAGTGATCATGTTATTTTTGCTAATAACATAGTTCACATATATATAAATATAAATACCTGCCTGCTCTCACTAAATGAAGTGCTGGGTTTGCTTTACTATTATAGGATTCTGTATAAACACTAATAAATACCAGGAAGTTTTGAAAAATGGTGACACTAATTATAGAGTCATCAACAGTTGGGACATGAAAATCAATTAAAATACTTTTTGTAGATAGAAGACCAGAGGGCAAAGCAAACTTTCTCAAGATTAACTCACAGAATGGCTGGTTTGCATAACATAAATATATATACCATAGACTCGCAGTGCTTTCCAAACTGTGTGTCGTGACACATTAGTGTGTCGGTAGCAGTGTATAGGTGTGTCCTAGCTTCAGCACAATTTATTTTTAATTATTTATTTTTTACATTTGTTATTTTGGTTTCCGACTTTACACCTGCCTGCTATGCATATCACGTGGTTGCCACATGATTGATACCTAGTGGGTCACAGATCATCTTAACCTATTGGTGCAGCTCAGCGGGAACTGAAACTATTCCCATTGGCGGAACATTGGCTCCTGACTGCACATGTAGTCTCCTCAATCGGCTTGTGACAGCACGTGTAGTCAGTGAGTGGGACAGCAGTGTGTTTGCAGCACAGCAGTAGTTAGTCGGATTTGCAGAGCTCTGAGGGCGGCAGCTTAAACGCTGAGCTGAAGTCAGTGTTTTTTTTGCAGCTAGCTCCCAGTAGTGCATTGCTGCTCCTGCTCTTGATATATGGATAGGAAGTTTAAAGTTTTAGTGGAAGCTTAAAAATGCTTGATGATGAAATGCGAGTGTCTTTATCTAATATTCCACCAAATATTCAGAAACTGTGTTCATCCCATCAACCTCATACATTCCATTAAAATATTAAGTAGCTATTGGTGGTATTAAAAAAAAAAAATTCTTGCACATACATACTGTTACTTGTAAATACATTTTGTTATTATATAATTTATGTATGTGTCTGTTTCTCTTAAAACAAGTTAGTTTAACCTCCTGTTTGCTAGTACAGCTGAATTACTGTGTCGCAAAATTATGTAGGTCTAAAAAGTGTGTCACCAACATGAAAAGTTTGGAAAGCCTTCCATAGAGTAACATATACTGTATATATATATATATGTGTACATTATTAATCAGAAATTTTGTTAGCAAGCTTTCCATTATTTTGCAGTCCAGGGACATAACCCTTATAAAACCTGTTTATCTCCTCTGCAGTGTATAAAAAAAAATCAATTTTAGAAAAAGGAGGCAAACTAAAGAATGAAGCTAAATAGAAAAATATAATTGAACATTTAAAAAAATGTACGTTTATATTCCCTTAAATAATTATGTGTGTTAAAAACATTAATATTATTTATTTACATGTTTTTTTTTAATACATCACTAAGCTTTGCAGGATTATTCATATATCTCAGCCTGTAAACCTATCAGCTGCCATGATTATAAAAGAGAAATATTGCAATATACATTTAAATTGTAGATTCTTTTCCTTGACATATATTCTGACAGTTAAATCTTCATACAAACAAATATTACATTTAAAAGGACATGAAACCCAAACTTTTTTTTTCTAGATTCAGACAAAGGGGCTGATTTATCTATGTCTGTCCGACATGATACGCTGTGAGAATGAAGCCAATTTGATAACATAAGTATATTGAAACTTTAAAAAAAAAAAAAAAAATGGTATGCTCTGTCTAATTCTTAAAAAGAAAACATTTAGGAAACATATTATTTTTTAAAGACTGTAACAAGATATTGACTTTTTCCTAAACATGATATTGATATGTAAGGCTAATGATGTAAATAAACACTGTCCCTTCACTTAGGACACAAACCTGTATGTGACTCATAATAAAATGTTTTTCTTGCTACGGAAGCTAAATTTGAGTAGCAACGTTGGCCACAAGGTCAGACAAACTGGGATTATACACAACAGCAAGAGACAGAGAGGCCTATTTAACAACGGTCTTGCGGACCTGATCCGACAGTGCGGATTAGGTCCGCAAGACCTCGCTGAATGCAGAGAGCAATACGCACTCCGTATTCAGCATTGCACCAGCAATGGGCCGCCAGCAGGGAGGTGTCAATCAACCCGATCGTACAGAGCAGGCGGACAGGGTTATGGAGCAGCGGTCTTTAGACCACTGCTTCATAACTGCTGTTTCTGGCGAGTCTGAAGACTCGCCAGAAGCACGGGCCCACAAGCTCCTTACGGAGCTTGATATATGGGCCTCTAAATCTTAATCCAAAAGATAGTCAGGAACAGGCCAAAGGTGAGGGACAGAAGCAGCACATGGGAATAATATCACAATTAGGGAGAAGGTTCAGGGATTTGCTGAGAGTAAAAAACAGTAATACAACAACTGTTGAACAAAACGTGGGCAATGTAGGAAATTCCAGAGTCATAAATAGGACCAAAGGTGACAAAAGATTATGTATCAAAAAGTAAAATGTTTAAGGTCCAAAGTAAAATGTTTAAGAATGTCCTGCCAAGAATGACATGTAATATCTATCTATCTATTTATCTATCTATCTATCTATCTATCTATCTGTCTGTCTGTCTGTCTGTCTGTCTGTCTGTCTATCTATCTACCATCTCTCTCTATCTCTCTCTCCCTCTCTCTCTCTCTCTCTTTCTCTATCAGCGGCTTCTAAGGCTAATAAGATACTACCATGTATTAGAAGAGGAATTGAGGAAACAGGGGCATCAAGCTCCATTTGGAGCTTGATAATTCAGCCCCTATATATATAAATCCTTGGTAAGACCTCACCTTGAGTATGAAGTGCAGTTCTAGGGACCAATCTAAAAAAAAAGACTGCAGACTTATGAATAGTTCAGAGAAGGGCCACAAAACTAATAAGGGGAATGGAAAATTTAAACTATGAGAAGAGGCTAGCAGAACTGGGTCTGTTTTCTCTAGAAAACAGGTGCTTGAGTATTGACATGATTATTTTATATACATAAATTCAAGGCCCATATATAAAGAAGTTCTGTTTATTCCAAGAATATTGTTTGTGAGAAGAAGTCACAATTTAAAAGGGATACTAAACCCATTTTTTGTTCTTTAATGATGCAATTTTAAGCAACTTTCTAATTACTCCTATTATCAATTGTTTTTCATTCTCTTGATATCTTTATTTAAAAAGCAGGAATGTAAAGCTTATTTGCCGGACGATTTTTGGTTCAGACCTGGGTTACTCATGCTAAATGTAGCCATAAATGAGCAAGAGCTATCCAGGGTGCTGAACCTAAAATGTTCTGGCTCCTAAGCTTTACATTCCTGCTTTTTAAATAAAGATAGCAATAAAACAAAGAAAAATTGATAATAGGAGTAAATTAGAAAGTTGCTTAAAATTGCATGCATTATCTGAATCATGATTTTTTTTTTTAGGTTTTAGTATCCTATTAAGGCTGGAGGAAAGGAGATTTAATCTTCAGCAATGTAAAAATGTTTCACTGTAAGAGTAATAAAATTGTGGAACTCATTGCCTAAGGAGGTAGTTAATTCCAATACTTAAGATACATTTAAAAATGGGTTTGATACATTTCTGTCTAGAAACAGAATTCAGGGATATGACTGCTGGTGTTAAATTGGTCACCTTGTTTAATGGGAATAATTTAAGCTCAACTGGAGCTTTTATTGTAAGTATATTAAGATTTGTATAAGTTGAATTTGGTGGACTTCTGTCTTTTTTCAACCTCAACTATTAGGTATGTTTCTATCTTTCTTTCTTTCTTTCTTTCTTTCTTTCTTTCTTTCTATATCTATCATCTATCTATCTATCTATCTATCATTTATCTATCTATCAATCATCATCTAGCTATATCTATCTATTTATCTATCTTTCTACCTATCATCTATCTATCTATCTATCTATCTATCTATCATCATCTATGTATCTATCTATCTATCTATCTATCTATCTATCTATCCATCTGTCTCTCATTTCTGTTTTTCTATCTTTTGTACCATCTGTACATAGCTATATATACAAGAATGGTAATCATGAATTTATTTTAAAAAAGACGCAGTAATATTTTTTTGCAAATACCAGTAAAAGTTTAGCAAATTATACAAAAACAAAACAAGACTGCTTAGATTATATTAGTTGGTGCTTTTATTAGCTAGGTCAGTAAATATTGCTAAATATCTGCAATCATTTACTCTATCAGAAATTAAAACTGAACTGGAAGAAAATAATAAAAAAAACCATTCTCTATTGATCTTCTTCATTGTGTATAAAATAACTGCTGTGTAGGCTGCTTTCAGTGAGGTGTATGAAGAAATGTTGCTAAACTCTGAGAAGATCTGCTCGGAATCTGGAGCTGCTAGTGTTTATTACTCAGTGTCAGATCCTAATAAAACTTTCCCTGAGCAGTACTTGTTACTGCAAAAGGGATGTGAGATTTATTTCTGTCCAGGTTGCCTTGACATTTTATCCTTTTACCGGGTGTGGGAAGGTTTAGTGCCTCCACACTGGAGCACTGACATTTTATATAGTAAGAGAATGATATTCCTTGCTAATGAATAGCCTCAAACTCCAAAACATATACAGTTTTCACGGTCTGCCTTCCTCCGGGAGACTGTGACAACATTTTGGCAAGTGGAAGAAAACAGCTTTGTGTTGGCATGCAGTAAATTAAAGTGAGTAATTAAATCAATAACAAGGCACTAGCTGGACAGAAAGGTTATATAAAGCCATGGAAAATGGATGGAATAGCATATTGGTGATGGTGAAAATTTAAATAATATTCTGAACTTCTCAATAATCTGAATGATTTAAAAATAATTTTAATAAACCCTGTGGATAGCTACAAATGTAGTTGGTGCTTAAAGGGATAGTCTACTTGAAAATGTGTATTGTTTAAAAAAGATAGACAATCCCTTTATTACCCATTCACCAGTTTTGTATAACCAACATGGTTATATTAATTATATGTTTTACCTCTCTGATTACCTTGTATCTAAGCTTCTGCAGATTGCCCTCTTATATCAGTGCTTTTGACAGACTTGCATTTTAACCAATCAGTTCTGACTCATAAAAAACTCCACAGGGTGAGCACAATGTTTATCTATATGGCAGACGTGAACTAGCACTATCTAGCTGTGAAAAACTGTCAAAATGCACTGATATAAGAGGTGGCCTTCAATGGCTTAAAAATTAGCATGTGAGCCTACCTAGGTTTAGCTTTCAAAAAAGAATACCAAGAAAAAAATCAAATTCAATGATAAAATTAAATTGGAAAGTTGTTTAAAATTACATGCCCTATCTAAATCATGAAAGTTTCATTTTGACTAAACTGTCCCAATGCACTAATTGCCTGAAATGAAAGTCTGTCAACGGATTTGAGATAAGGAGGCAGTCTGCAGAAGCTTAGATACAAGGTAATTACAGAAGTAAAAAGTATATATATATATATATATATATATATTACACAGTATCCCACAAAAGTGAGTACACCCCTTATATTTTTATAAATATTTTATTATATCTTTTTATGTGACAACACTAAAGAAATGACACTTTGCTACAATGTAAAGTAGTGAGTGCACAGCCTGTATAACAGTGTAAATTTGCTGTCCCCTCAAAATAATTCAACAACACAACACATCATATCCAGAGGTTGTCTTTGGGAAATAGATGTATGCGTACTGCCAACATTGCTGCAGAGGTTGAAGGGGAGGGGGGTCAGTCTGTCAATGCTCAGACCTTACGACGCACACTGCATCAAATTGGTCTGCATGGCTGTAGTCCCAGGGGATGATGCACAAGAAAGCCTGCAAACAGTTTGCTGAAGACAAACAGACTAAGGACATGGATTACTGGAACCATGTCCTGTGGTTCCGATGACACCAAGATAAACTTATTTGGTTCAGATGGTGTCAAGCCTGTGTGGCGGCAACCAGGTGAGGAGTACAAAGACAAGTGTGTCTTACCTACAGTCAAGCATGGTGGTGGGAGTGTAATGGTCTGGGCCTG
Organism: Bombina bombina; assembly: GCF_027579735.1. NCBI lineage: Eukaryota > Metazoa > Chordata > Amphibia > Anura > Bombinatoridae > Bombina > Bombina bombina. The sequence continues at coordinate 168,656,173 of NC_069508.1, read as the reverse complement.
CATGAGTGCTGCCAGCACTGGGGAGCTACAGTTCATTGAGGAACCATGAATGCCAACATGTGACATACTGAAGCAGAGCATGATCTCTTCCCTTCAGAGACAGGGCGGCAGGGCAGTATTACAACATGATAACGACCCCAAACACACCTCCAACACAAACACTGCCTTGCTAAACAAGATGAGGGTAAAGGTAATGGACTGGCCAAGCATGTCCCCATACCTAAACCCATCAGCATCTGTGGGGCATCGTTTAAACAGAAGGTGGGGGCATGCAAGGTCTCTAACATCCACCAGCTCCATGATGTCATCATGGAGGAGTGGGAGAGAACTCCAGTGGCAACCTGTGAAGCTCTGGTGAACTCCATGCCCAAGAGGGTTAAGGCAGTGCTGGAAAATAATGGTGGCCACACAAAATATTGACACTTGGTGCCCAATTTGGACATTTCTACTTAGGGGTGTACTCACTTTTGTTGCCAACGGTTTAGACATTAATGGCTGTGTGTTGAGTTATTTTGAGGGGACAGCAAATTTACACTGTTATACAGGCAGTACACTCACTACTTTACATTATAGCAAAGTGTCATTTCTTAAGTGTTGTCACATGAAAAGATATAATAAAATATTTACAAAAATGTGAGGGTGTACTCACTTTCTTGGGATACTGTAACTGTGTTAGTTATGCAAAACTGGGGAATGGTAAATAAAGGTATTATCTTTCTTTTTAAACAATAACATTTTTGGTGTTTACTATCCCTTTAAGCTATTATAACAGGAGAGCTGATTTGAAAAGAGCTAAAAAGAGAAGGAACAAGATGAGTGGTTACTATTTTTTGTTGTAGTTGTGCACAGCAGTTTAATGTCCCTCTAAAGCATTAAAGGGACAGTCAACCATAGAATTGTTATTGTTTTAAAAGATAGATAATCCCTTTATTACCCATTCCCCAGTTTTGCATAACCAACACAGTTCTATTAATATACTTTTTACCTCTGTGATTACCTTGTATCTAGGAACCTTCTTCCAGCCCCCTGATCACATGACTGTGACTGTTTATTATCTATTGTCTTAAATTTAGCATTGTATTGTGCTAGATCTTAAATAACCCCTGAGCCTGAACACAGTGTTTTCTATATGGCCCACGTGTATTTTCTGTCTCTTTGTGTTGAAAAGAGATTTAAAAAGAGTGTGATAAGAGGCAGCCCTCAAAGGCTTAAAAATTAGCATATGAGCCTACCTATGTTTAGTTTAAACTAAGAATACCAAGAGAAAAAAGCAAATTTGATGATAAAAGTAAATTAGAAAGTCAATTAAAATTAAAAGTCCTATCTGAATAATGAAAGTTTAATTTATACTTGACTGTCCCTTTAAAGGGGATTTTTATTGCAGGAATAAAATGTTCAAATTCAGTCTTAGAACATGCTATTTCGCACCAATGTCCCGTGCTAATTATGGGACCCGTTTCAATAAAAGTTTTGTATGGATTGTTTGAGTTTTAAATGTAAACTTATTACTAATAATTGGACAACTCTGTCATATCAGATTTATCTTACAAAATTTTGTATGCAGGCACAGTTATACCCGTTTCTTATAGGTTTTCATTCATTTTTTGAGTGTTTAATGAGAAATTGCTGTTACGTATTTTTTTCAAAGTTTTTTTTTTCTAATTCAATTAGCATATTTACTTTTTGTGCTAGATTACGAGGGGAGCGGTAAAAGTTACGTGCAAGCAAAAAGGTATTTATTGTGGGTCTTTGCATCGGTCTGGTTTTTTCACTCATATTACAAGTTGAAACTAAATGCGATTGCTTGAGCCCAATTATTGTTTACGTGCATTGAGTTAGCGTGACCTCAAAGCTCTGGTTTTAACTGCAAAACAATAAAGTGTCACAAAATACATAAAAAACACGTAAAATTACCCTTACAATTATGATAACACCATCTAATAACATATATATAAAAAAAATATTGCACAAAAAAAGTTATAAGGACTGAAAGATATGAGATCTCAAGTGTTAGAAAAAAAAGTCTGCAAAGGGTTATAACATTGAGATACAAACATATACATATCTAAATATGTATGTATGTATACGTGTGTGTGTGTATATATATATATATATATATATATAATAATATATATATATATATATATAACTGTATATATGTTTATATGTGTGTACATATGTATTTATAAATGTATTTACAGACATATTACACATATAAACACAGAAATACATATGTACACACATAGACATATATACTGTATAAGTGCATTGGAGCCCTTTTCAGTTAAGAAGAGGAAAATATGAAAAAAACATATTTATGCAAATTCATAATTAATAAAGTGTTATACTGTGTATTTACTGTAAATATTTCCCATTCCAATGTTCTGCACATAAGGGAATATGTTCTAAGTATTTTGAAATATAATATCTATACCTTTATATAATCATCTTTACACATAGGTATTGAGATATATATATATATATATTATATAATATATTTATCTCAAAATACCATCAGATATATGTAGAAATATGTATTAATGAATAAATATAATTTATTCTGCTATGTGAAGACCATTGGAATGATAAATATTCATACTTCATGTTGGGTTACACTTGAGAATATGCTATCAGGTTTGCGTACGAGTAGGGTGTTTTTCTCCCCACTTATTTTACTCCATTGACTTCTATGGGGGAATATGTTATTGCGCGTGTAATATTGTAAGTTCAGCTTTTTAAGACTAAAAAAAACAAAAAAGAAAACCCCTGAGCTGCTGTACAATATTATGGGTGCAAATGGGGCACTACACAGATGTTTATCAAATATGTATGGAAAATTTTATTCTATGATAATACACATAGGCAAAACTGTAACACATCACAATAACAATATTATTAATGTATTATCTAAACAAATAATATCAGTTTTCTTTGTATTTTATGTCCTTTTAGTAAGTAAAAAACAAATTACAAATATTAACCTCTGATTGGCTGTAGTAGGTGACCAAGCATTGAGGGCACAACATGAAAACAGTAAATAAAATAAAAACAAAATAAACAGAACACTGAAGGTGAAACAAATAAACATATAACAGGGTAAATGTACGATTACTATTAATTTCAAGGTCATTGTTTGTAAGGACAAATCTCCCTGTGGTCTCACATAAGCAATTTGTTTTCAGCACCATGGACAGCTGATATTTCTCTCTTGTTATAGCTGTAAAGGCTTCAGTTAATATAAAGACAAAATGCATATTAATTACTCTAAGTATTGATGTACAAACAACAATCTGTATTTAAATTGCATATTTTGTACTAAAAAATGCTGACAATGCAGAAAATTAGAAAAAAAAAATACAGAGCTGCATAGCAAAACTAGAAGAGATATTTCTGTTTTTGAACATAAACATTGTTGAAAAAAAGAATATTATTATTTTAAACACTAGGGAACTCAATTGGTAGTGCAGGGTAAGTTATCTATATTGTGACACTCTGGTATGAATAGAGCATCATGAATGTAAATGGTAAAATAGGTTTTATCAGGGGATCTCAATATAACAAAATATGTTAGGTTGCTCTATACTTTGAATAGATAGTGCAGGATGCGCTATTATCTTTCTTTACAAGTGGTAAGTTAAGTTTTACACTTGAGACAACACAATGTAGCACAAAAAAAATTAGCTATTTTGTTAAATTAAGTTTTATTATTGAAAAAAAAAATGAACAGTGATATAAAGGGATATGGTTTATGACAAGGTGATTGACTCAGAAGGTCTTAAAGGTGTATATGTATGTATGTATGTATGTATATATGTGTATATGTATGTGTGTGTATTATATGTATGTATGTG
>NC_069508.1:168546489-168652222 GCF_027579735.1 Bombina bombina | reverse complement strand
TTCAGCAGTTTTGGTTAAAATACTTGAGAGAAAAAAGGGGGGATACTAATGCCACTACTAAGAGCTAGATTTATCAAAGCTTAGGCGTACAGGGGCACGTATATGCGCCCCTGTACGCCTCCGTTCGCCTGTGGCGGGGCAAAATTACCCGTAGGTAATCAACATTGCACACAAGCGCAATTTTGCGCTCACGTGCAATCCCGCCCCCTGCCCGCGCACAGCCAATCACGCGCGGGCAGGAGCTGTCAATCTCCTCGGTTGGACTCGACTGCGGAGATTGAATTTCGCCACCTTAGAGGTGGCGAAGAGCTTAGGGAAGCAGCGGTCTGGTGACCGCTGCTTGATAAATTACGGCGAGCGAGTTCTTATGAGAACTTGCAGCCGTAGGGGCTTGATAAATCGAGCCCTTAGAATACAAAATAAGGAATGCCTATGACTTTATGCTAATGTCTGCTTGTTGATCTTCTAATTTCTAGACTTCAGACAAGGTGATATAGTCGGCTTGGGTGCGGTGTACTGGGTATAGAGCAAATTGGGAAATCAGTATAAAACTGATAATAGTGTACACTTGATGAGCACTCACTTTCCTAAAAAGGCTGTTAAATTAGAGAGCAGTTAGTGATGTATTAGTTGGCAGAGACGCTATAAGTTAAAATATAACCTTTGTTAGGGTAAAACAAAATAATAATCACACACACACAAAACTTAAAAGCACAACGGATTTTGTCTGCTAAAGGATAACATTGCACTATGTAGTGGTCAGGGGGTAAATTCAATTTTATCTATTTGTCCTGACCTAGGATTTCGATGTCAATCCATATTCTGGAAAAGTACAAGGGGTTAGAATATTATCTTAGAGTATCAAGGCAGTGAGCAGTTGTATAGACAATTATATAGAATAGATATAATGCCACTTTTCATGCATTTAATAATGGATACAGGGTGTTTAAAACAGTATCCGTTTGTGTAGGTCTGCTGCTCAATTCAACAAAAGTTTGTTTTAGTCTCCAGCAGAATCTTAATATAATGTGCTTAACATTCCCATTTATTACAATATCATAAGAGGTGTTCCGTGTCTTTTGTATACTTAGTGGCTGTTTGCGTATCTAACTAGATTTACTGTTGATATAGTGTTAAGTATACACTTATGTTGATAAGAGTAGGATATATTGTGCCGTGAATACAGTTATTAGTGCCCCATAAGCTTATGTGTGTAAAGCAGGATATATTGCACAATTGATACACTATATTATGTTCATTGGTCTTAGATTCCAACACATTAAAGGTGGTTAACACTATTTGTAAAGATTGTTTATATATCTTCTGCTGTGGCTTAAGTTATTCGATTATTTGCTATGGTTGTATTACTAGTTTATACTGTCACGGTTCCTAAATTATCTGACAGTCTGCAAGTCAGCTTGACTTCCGTTGTATAAATCAAGTGGTGTACTCATTAGAAATATGGATACGCTCCTAACTCTGTAGCGTGTTTGTAATAAAGGTATCCGTGTTCTGCAATAGAATCAATACTGATTACCTCTAAGATACCCTGATACCACTATATCATTGTGCTTATAACAAAGATTGTACGGCTAAATAGGATATTTGAAATTATTTTAACCACACGCGCCAACATCCGCTGCGTGTTATACATTTTAACTCCCATCCGCTTATATACAATATTACCAGTGTCTCCTTGCTATTTAAAAAAATGCTTAATGCTTTAGCGCTTCCTATGCCCTGACATGTTTCGCCACTCTTGGCTTTTTCAAAGGGTACGGCACGGCATCAGACGTGGGTATTTTTTTGGGCTCGCATTACTCCGCCTGCTATGACGTCACTTTCCATTGAATTCATGTTTTGCTTTCGTCCAATCAGTGATAATGTTTTATTATCCACTTTTTCTCATTCAGCTTCCATTGGTTTTTATCGGTTCTTGTTATTCAATGTGAATTAGTTTTCATTTAATGTTTACGATCCATATATTGCTTTCAAATAATGGTCATATGTTCTTTATTATTGATCTGCATAGATGTTCCTATATAAATAATTCAAATCAAGTCTCGTTTTCATCTGTATATATTTATATTAATTTAGTATTTGGGGTATTTTGGGTTATTGATACCTTCTAAGTATCTGTATTATGTGGAGAGACAAATAGTGATGGTTACAGTGTCTAAATTCTCTGGCAGTGATCTTACGATGTGCTTAAAAATAAATGTGGGTGTTCTAAGATGGATAATTGAGTGTGAATCAATAAGAAATGAAAGATTAATATAATGAAAAGTGTAAATAGAAATTAAATAAAAGTTAATAAATATAAAAGTGAAATAAAAAAATAAAAAATCTAAAGTATAAAATGATATGCTGAATTATGTGACATAAAGGGTGAAACACTCTAATATGAAGGATTGTTGGTTAAGCCTAATTTATATTACTCATAGGGGCTGCAAGTGATTACAAGAATTCTTCTACTAATTTAATTCTATATCCTTATTACTTGGATATAGGTGTGCTTATATATATAGTTTTGTGTGTGTGTGATTATCATTTTGTTTAAAAATACCCTAATAAAGTTTATATTTTAACTTATAGCGTCTCTGCCAATTAATACATCACTAACTGCTCTCTAATTTAACAGCCTTTTTAGGAAAGTGAGTGCTCATCAAGTGTAAACTATTATCAGTTTTATACTGATTTCCCAGTTTGATTAACATACTTACCTTTTCTTCTTGACAGCCGGAGCAGCGATTTCCCCGCCTGCCGTGCGTCTCTTCTTACATCAGAAATTAAGAATCCAGCTTCCTCCAATCATGGCTTCCCCCCAGAGTAAACATTGCCCTAGGCCATGCCGTGATTGGAGGAAGCCGGATAATTAATATATCTAAAAATGTATGAGAAGGAGGGAGGGGGAAATAAATGTTGGGCAAGGGATCTGGGAGGGGGGGGGTAGGGTATTGAGGGGGGGCAGCTACACTACAGAAATGTTTTTATTCTATACAAAAAACAAAAAAAACCCTGTTTTTTTTTGGTAAAATAGGTACTGGCAGACAGCTGCCAGTACCAAAGATGGCGGCAAAATCGGCAAATAGGTAGAGGGGGGAGAGTGAGAGAGCTGTGTGGGGGGATCAGAGAGGTTGGGGGCTAAGGGGCAATCCAACACTGCAGAATCAATATAAAAAATAAATACATTTCTTTTTTTTTTTTTTAAATGCTTTTTATTTTAGTACTGGTAGACTTTCTGCCAGTACTTAAAGGGATAGGAAAGTCAGAATTAAACCTGCATGATTCAGATAGAGCATGTCATTTTAAGACACTTTTAAATTCACTTCTATTTTCAAATGTGCTTTGTTCTCTTGGTATCTAGTGGGAGCTAGCTGTTGATTGGTGCCTGCACATATTTGTCCCTTGTGATTGGCTAACTAGGTGTGTTCAGCTAGCTGCCAGTAGTGCAACGCTGCTCCTTCAGTGAAGGATAACAAGAGAATAAAGCAAATTTGATAACAGAAGTAAATTGGAAAGTTGTTTGAAATTGTACGTTCTATCTCAATCCTGAAAGAAAATGTTGGGGTTTCCTGTCCCTTTAAGATGGTGGTGACAATTGTGAGGTGGGGGATTGAAGAGAGCTGTTTAAGGGGAGTCAGGAGGGGAGTCAGGGCGGGATCAGGGGGTGGGATGTGTCAGGTGGGAGGCTGATCTTTACACTAAAGCTAAAATTAACCCTACAAGCTACCTAATTAGCCCCTTAACTGATGGGCATAATACACGTGTGGTGCGCAGCAGCATTTAGTGGCCTTCTAATTTCCAAAAAGTAATGCCAAAGCCAAAGGAGATCCCAGAGAAGTATTTACAACCATTTGTGCCATAATTGCACAAGCTGTTTGTAAATAATTTCAGTGAGAAACCTAAAGTTTGTGGAAAAGTTAACGATTTTTAATATTTGATCGCATTTGGCGGTGAAATGGTGGCATGAAATATACCAAAATGGGCCTAGATCAATACTTTAGGTTGTCTACTAAAAATATATATATACATGTGAATGGTTATTCAGGGATTCCTGACAGATATCAGTGTTACAATGTAACTATCGCTAATTTTGAAAAAGAAAATGTTTTGGAAATAGCAAAGTCTTACTAGTATTTATTGCCCTATAACTTGCAAAAAAAGCAAAGAACATGTAAACATTGAGTATTTCTAAACTCAGGACAAAATTTAGAAACTATTTAGCATTGGGTGTTTTTTGGTGGTTGTAGATGTGTAACAGATTTTGGGGGTCAAAGTTAGAAAAAGTGTTTTTTTTCCATTTTTTTTATCATATTTTATAAAAAAAATTATAGTAAATTATATGATATGATAAAAATAATGGTATCTTTTGAAAGTCCATTTAATGGCGAGAAAAACGGTATATAATATGTGTGGGTACAGTAAATGAGTAAGAGGAAAATTACAGCTAAACTCAAACACTGCACAAATGTAAAAATAGTCCTGGTCCTTAAAGGGACAGTCAACACCAGAATTTTTGTTGTTTAAAAAGAAAGATAATCCCTTTATTACCCATTCCTCAGTATTGCATAACCAACACTGTTATTGAAATACACGTTTTACCTCTCTGATTACCTTGTATCTAAGCCTCTGCAGACTGCCCCCTTATTTCAGTTCTTTTGACAGACTTGCATTTTAGCCCAATGTTATCTATATGAAACACATGAACTAATGCCCTCTAGTAGTCAAAATGCATTAGAGGCAGTCTTCAAGTTCTAAGAAATTAGCATATGAACCTCCTTGAAATAGCTTTCAACGAAGAATATGAAGAGAACAAAGCAAAGTTGGTGATAAAAGTAAATTGGAAAGTTGTTGAAAATGACATTCCTTATTTAAATTAGTAAAGTTTTTTTTTGGACTATACTGTCCCTTTAAGGGTAAGAAAGTTGAAAAATTGCTTGGTCACTAAGGGGTTAATGCACTCTGGAGAGCGCTAACCCTTCCATTTTCTTGCCAGAGCCCCAACCTTGTTAACAACAGATGTAGCGCTCTTGGTTCCCAGGACCTGCAGTAACGTTAGTGCAAGTCCTAGAAGCCAAGTGTGCTAAGCATTCTGTTCCGCGGCTCTGGCAAGAAGAGGGGTTGGTTAGCACCCTCCGGAGCGCTTTAAGGTAAGTATTGACCCCTTAATTGTTTTTTAAAGGAAATTAATAAATTCTGACATTTTCTTTAATTTTCTTTGGTGCATTCATTTGGATTTTCATTTCGTTAAACGAAAACAAAAATCAGATTTTCATTACGAATGTGTATTCGAAACAAATGCACATCTCGTATATTTATATGACTTTTTTGCTTTTAATGTTTCTTTGCACTTTAGTAATCCAGGACTGTCACAAACCAGGTAGATTGTGAATACATTATTTTTTTTGCAGAATTTACTTTGAACAATATTCGGTAGAAACACAATGCCTGAAACATTCTAACCGAAAAGCACACACTATCGTCATTATATGCAATTAGTGAAACTGCTAATCTTATGCTAATGTCCACAAGCAACTACTTTTATACTTGCTCACTTTTGATAATATGTCCCTGTATTTGCGCTTATTAGGTGCGGTAACAATAAACAAATATTCCATAAGGAAATTACTCATTTAGAGTCATTCAGCTTTCTCCGGCTGTCAAGGGGTTAATCACAGACATAGCTAAACAATGTTCTGATCACAAGAGCCTCTCAGAACAATTGTGTTTGGATTCCAGCAATAATTGGGCTCTCTGCACTCCTTTATTCATGTGGCAAACCTCTGATCATCATATTGATCGCTATACTCCTTGTCATCTTATGAAATGAGACAGACACATTGATGTACATGTAACAAAGTGCACACTTAACTCCAGAGGTATCTCATTTAAAGTAGCGATTGATCTGTGCTATTCATATTCAGTATAAATTGTGGTTTTCCATAGTTCCCGCACGCATTCATGTACCAGGGGATGCTATTGATTTTAATGGAGACATTGAATGGTAGTGTCAGATACACAAAAACAGAGAACAAATATCCAGTATATTTACTTTTATGTTGTGCTTACGGCCCTCTGAAGATATAATCTCTGACTCAGACAGCAAGGGGTATTTTTTTGTTGCTGTTGAAAAACTTAACAAATTTCTTATCTACTGATATTCCAATAGACATTAATGGTTAATTTTAATAAGCTTTTAACTGGGATTAAAATCATCAGACAGTCTGTGATTAATATATTCTGACTCTTACTCAAAGTTTGTCCCTTATATAAATTAGGGATGCGCATTCAGCGGTTTTGTGAGGTAATGAATGGGGAAAATGGCGGCCGCCAGAAGCATTTGTCTCTTTTTGGAGCTGGATTCTTCGGAGCTGATTTATGAAAGTGCGAGTGGACATAATACTCTGTCGGCATTTATCATTGCAAAAGCAGTTCTTGTGAACTGCTTGTGCAATGTTTCCCCCTGCAGATTCGCGGCCAATCGGGTGTCAAAGCAGGCGGACAAGTTATGGAGCAGCGGTCTTTAGACTGCTGCTTCCTAATTGCTGTTTCCGGTGAGCCTGAAGGCTCGCGTGGAAACAGGGGCATCAAGCTCCATTCATGGCTTGATAATTCGGCCCCTTCATGTGAACGGGCAACACAATAAGTTCTGCGCAAATCTAGATCTTAGTGTGTTTAACTTTCACAATAAGAAACTTGTCACCGAAAATAGCCGAATGCCATTGACGGCCGTCATCTTCCTCATTAGTTACCTCATGAAATTGCTAAATGCACATCCCTAAATATTAGTTACATTTGCAATTTCATAAATTTTTTACATGAGTTGCTGAAAGTTTTTATATAACTATTCTGGATCACTCTCTTTTAGATAACATCTGACCTAATGAGGCCTACTTATCGAGCCGTCAACTTACTTGCATTCGACGGCACCAATACGCTCGCCTGACATCGCCTAACATCGCGGCCGCAGACCTGAATACGCTCTCCATATTTAACAAAAAAGCTGTCTAAAAGCCGCGCACCAAGTAAGGGGCGATGAGCACCGGACTGTTGTTAACTAACAGTCATCGATCTCGCTGCAATTCGGCTTTTTCACAGCTTTATTTGTATACTGTCACTAAACACAGCCACTATACTAAACTGTTTAACCCCTATCCCGCCGCTCCAGGACCCCTCTGCAACGAAATAAAGTTATTAACCCCTAAACCCGCCGCTCCCGGAGCCCACCGCAACTCTAATAAACTTATTAACCCCTATGCCGCCACTCCCAGACCCCACCACAACTCTAATAAAGTTATTAGCCCCTATCCCGCCGCTCCCGGACCCCTCCACAACTAACAAAATGTATTAACCCCTAAACCTCTGGCCTGCCACATCACTACCACTTACTAAACCTATTAACCCCTAAACTGCCAGCCCCCCACATCGCAATAAACTCAATTAAGCTATTAACCCCTAAACCTAACAACCTGCTAACTTTATATTAAATATTAACTCATCCCTATCTTATAATAAATTTAAACTTACCTTTAGATTTAAATTAAACTATATTAAACTAATGATTAATCTACACTAACTGTTATACTAAAATTACATCAAACTATATTAAAATATTAATTAATCTACCCTATTATACTAAAATTACATTAAACTATATTAAACTAATAATTAATCTACCCTAACTGTTATACTAAAATTACATTAAACTATATTAAACTAATAATTAATCGACCCTAACTATTATACTAAAATTACATTAAACTATATTAAAATAATAATTAATCTACCCTAGCTGCTATACTAAAATTAAATTAAACTATATTAAACTAATAATTAATCTACCCTAACTGTTATACTAAAATTACATTAAACTACAAATTAAATTAACTATATTATGGCCTAGATTTAGAGTTTGGCGTTAGCCGTCAAAAGCAGCGTTAAGGGGTCCTAACGCTGCTTTTTACCACCCGCTGGTATTTAGAGTCAGCCAGTAAAGGGTCTATCGCTCACTTCCTTTCCGCAACTCCAGGCTACCGCAGATCCCCTTACATAGAAATATAGAAACATAGATATTGACGGCAGATAAGAGCCATAGGCCCAGCAAGTCTGCCCGACCTTACCTAACAGTATAAACTTATCTAGTTCGTAGGATAGCCTTATGCTTGTCCCATGAATTTTTAAAGTCCCCACAGTGTTTGTTGCTACTACCTCTTGAGGAAGTTTATTCCATAAATCAATCAATCTTTCTGTAAAGAAGTGCTTCCTGAAATTACTCCTGAATCTACTACCCTTTAGCTTGAGCTCATGACCCCTTGTTCTTGAATTTTCCATTTTATGTAAAATACCCACAGCCTCAGTTTTACTAAACCCTTTAATGTACTTGAAAGTTGCTATCATATTACCTCTTTCCCTTCTCTCCTCTAAGCTATACATATTTAGGTCATTTAGCATATCCTGGTAAGTTTTATTTTTTAGACCATTTACCATTTTGGTAGCCCTCCTTTGCACAGATTCAAGTTTGTTAATATCCTTCTGAAGATATGGCCTCCAGATCTGCACACAATACTCAAGATGAGGCCTAACTAATGATCTATAAAGTGGCATAAGAACCTTACTATTTCTGCTGCAAATACCTCTACCAATACATCCAAGCATTCTGCTAGCCTTACTCGCTGCATTACTACATTGTTTACTAAGTTTTAAATCATCTCAAATAATAATTCCCAAGTCCTGTTCCTCATCTGTAACAGTCAGTAAAGTGTCATTGAGTCTGTAATTAACATTTGGATTTTTCTTCCCTAAATGCATTATTTTACACTTTGCTGTGTTAAACTTTAGATCCCAGTCGTTTGTCCAATCCTCCAATTGTTGTATATCACTTCTCATTTTGTCTACCCCCCCCTGGAACATACACTCTGTTACAAATTTTTGTATCATTTGCAAAGAAATGAAGAAAAAGAGGCAAACACCACGTATGGAAAAAATAAAACTTACTATTTATTAGTATACATAAAAAGGTATACTGGACAGCAGTATCCGTAATATGGTTAAAGAGAGATAAGCAAAAATGGGCTTACGCGTTTCAGCATATAGCCGTAGTCATAGCCTGTGGTTTTGCTGACACCCTAAGTTTAAAAAACACTTTCTAAAAGCTGATTGGGTCTCAAGGAGGGAGTTACATTGAGACCCAATCAGCTTTTAGAAAGTGTTTTTTAAACTTAGGGTGTCAGAAAAACCACAGGCTATGACTACGGCTATATGCTGAAACGCATAAGCCCATTTTTGCTTATCTCTCTTTAACCATATTACGGATACTGCTGTCCAGTATACCTTTTTATGTATACTAATAAATAGTAAGTTTTATTTTTTCCATACGTGGTGTTTGCCTCTTTTTCTTCATTTGTTTACTACAAGCCGTTACCAAACACCACGTTCAATACTGTGTGGAGGAGCTGTACCAAGATTGGGTGGTGAGCGCACACCTTCGGTGACGTCATACTAAGGCCGCGCAGCAATCCCAGGAAGGATCCGACAGAGGACCGGTGAGAGTGAGCGGACGGAATAGGAGTTAACGAGTCTCCAGGTATACCCGCACACGGATATCCACCGAGAGGAGCCGGTAGCAGGAGGAGGACCAACGCTGCAGAGAGGCCGAGGGAGGTATGTGAGGTGGCTTTGATACTTACATTTAAGGCACATAGGGGATTGATTATCTCACTGCCCAACGGGGCTAACTAGGCCGGAGTGGCATGTATTTCAATCTGCCTTAGAGAGAATTAAGTGTTTGTATACCTTATTACCCCCAACTGGCGCTACCTTTGGAACTATTACAAAGTTTACTTTGAAATTTTCTAGCACAAATACGGGAAAAGTGCTTTCAGCTCACTTTTACCTGAATGGACACAATCTTTCTATATATGATAAGTGCACATGGTAGTGCACCGTCAGTGTTAACCCTTGTTTTATCTCTGTTTTATCATCTGCAAAGAGACATACTTTCCCCTGTAGCCCTTTGCTGATATCACAGATAAATATGTTAAACAAAACAGGCCCCAGAACTGACCTCTGAGGAACACCACTAGTAACAGCCCCCTCTGCTGAATGAACTCCATTTACTAAGACACTTTGTTTTCTGTCCTTAAGCCAGCATTCCACCCAGTTCACAATTTTTTAATCTAGACCAAGGAGATACAGTTTGTAAATTAGTTTATTGTGTGGGACGGTGTCAAATGCTTTTCTGAAATCTAGATATGCTACATTAACTGCTTCACCCTTGTCTAATACTTTTGTTACATAATCAAAGAAGTCAATTAGATTAGTCTGACATGATCTCCCTGAAGTAAAACCATGCTGATTTTGGTCCTCTAAATTGTTTGTCTTTATATAAGTCATAATTCTTTCTTTTAAGAGGCTTTCAATTAATTTCCCTACTACTGAAGTTAAACTAACTGGCCTGTAGTTGCCAGATTCTTCTCTACTGCCCTTTTTATGAAGAGGTATTACATTTGCTATTCTCCAATCATCTGGGACAGCTCCTGTTAATAGTGACTGATTAAACAGATCAGTTAATTGGACAGTTAGCACTGATCGAAGTTCTTTTAAAACCCTTGGATGAATATTATCAGGACCCACTGCCTTTTTAACATTTATTTTTGATAATGCTAACAAAACCTCATCCTCTGTAAAAAGATTACTGTTAAGCTTGTTTCTATTTTTCGTAGCATCCCTTAATGTAGATATTGTATCTTCACAATCTTTTGTGAAAACAGAACAGAAGTAATCATTGAGACAGTCTGCAATCTGCTTATCTCCTTCTATTATTCTACCATCAACTGATTTCAATTTTACTATTCCTACCTTATTTTTTCTTCTTTCACTGATATATCTAAAGAATGTTTTGTTCCCATGTTTTACTGACTGTGCTATCTTCTCTTCTGCATGAGCTTTAACCATCCTAATTAACTGCTTAGTCTTTTTTTGTTGGAGTCTCCATATTTTCATATCATCAACTGCTTGTGTGTGTCTGTAATTGTTATAAGCTATCTTTTTTGTTTTTACAGCATGTGCTACTTCTTTGGAAAACCAAATTGGTTTCCGCTTTCTTTTACTTTTACAGTCATGTCTAACACAGTGTGCGGTTGCATCTAAAATGGCACCTTTCACAAATTCCCACTGTTCTTGAACCCCTGTAATAAGAGTTTTCCCTTTTAAATAGTTTTTTAGGTATTCTTCCATTATTGAAAAATCTGCCGTCCTAAAGTCTAAAACTTTTGTTTTAGTCTGGGGGGACAGTTCCTGCACATGAATACTAAACCAAACAGATTGATGATCACTGGATCCTAAGTTCTCACCTACACATCTGAAACTGTATCACTGTTTGTACGTATTAGATCTAATATAGCTTCCTTACGAGTTGGTTCCTTGACTAATTGCTCAAGTGATTCCCCTAGCAGAGATTCAAGAATATACCTGCTTCTAGCTGATCTAGCAGAAGGAATCGTCCAGTCTATATCTGGCAAATTAAAGTCCCCCAGTACTATAACCTTACCCTTCATGGTCATTTTGGTTATTTCTTCTAATAACAGATTTGGTTATTTCTTCTAATAACAGATAGCTACAATATAACTAATAATTACATTGTAGCTATTTTAGGATTTATATTTATTTTACAGGCAACTTTGTATTTATTTTAACTAGGCACAATAGCTATTAAATAGTTAATAACTATTTAATAGCTACCTAGCTAAAATAAGTACAGATTTACCTGTAAAATAAATCCTAACCTACAAATACACCTAACACTACACTATCATTAAATAAATTAACTACAATTAGCTAAATTAAAATACAATTAAATAAACTAATCTATAATAAAAAAAACAAACACAAAATTACAAAAAATAAAAAAAAATTACAAGAAGTTTAAACTAATTACACCTAATCTAAGCCCCCTAATAAAATAAAAAATCCCCCCAAAATAAAAAAATGCCCTACCCTATTCTAAATTACAAAAGTAATCAGCTCTTTTACCAGCCCTTAAAAGGGCTTTTTGCAGGGCATTGCCCCAAAGTAATCAGCTCTTTTACCTGTAAAAAAAAAATACAACCCCCCCAACATTAAAACCCACCACCCACATACCCCTACTCTAATCCACCCAAACCCCCCTTAAAAAAACCTAATGCTAACCCCCTGAAGAACTCCCTACCTTGAGTCGTCTTCACCCAACCGGGCCAAAATCTTCATCCAATGTGCGCAGAGAAGGTCCTTCATCCGGTAGAAGTCTTCATCCAGGCGGTGTCTTCAATCTTCATCCATCCGGAGTGGAGCGGAGCCATCTTCAAAGGAGCCGACGCGGAGCCATCCTCTTCAACCGACGGATGAACGACGAATGAAGGTTCCTTTAAGGGACATCATCCAAGATGGCGTCCCTTCAATTCCGATTGGCTGATAGGATTCTATCAGCCAATCGGAATTAAGGTAGGAAAAATCTGATTGGCTGATCCAATCAGCCAATCAGATTGAAGTTCAATCCGATTGGCTGATCCAATTAGCCAATTGTATTGAGCTCGCATTCTATTGGCTGTTCCAATCAGTCAATAGAATACGAGCTCAATACGATTAGCTGATTGAACTACGATTAGCTGATTGAACTTCAATCTGATTGGCTGATTGAATCAGCCAATCAGATTTTTCCTACTTTAATTCCGATTGGCTGATAGAATCCTATCAGCCAATCGGAATTGAAGGGACGCCATCTTGGATGACGTCCCTTAAAGGATTGAAGAGGATGGCTCTGCGTCAGTTGAAGAGGATGGCTCCGCGTCGGCTCCTTTTAAGATGGCTCCGCTCCGGATGGATGAAGATTGAAGACGCCGCCTGGATGAAGACTTCTACCGGATGAAGGACCTTCTCTGCGCACCTTGGATGAAGATTTCGGCCCGGTTGGGTGAAGACGACTCAAGGTAGGGAGATCTTCAGGGGGTAAGCGTTAGTTTTTTTTTTAAGGGGGGTTTGGGTGGGTTAGAGTAGGGGTATGTGGGTGGTGGGTTTTAATGTTGGGGGGGGTTGTATTTTTTTTTACAGGTAAAAGAGCTGATTACTTTGGGGCAATGCCCCGCAAAAAGCCCTTTTAAGGGCTGATAAAAGAGCTGATTACTTTTGTAATTTAGAATAGGGTAAGGCATTTTTTTATTTTGGGGGGATTTTTTATTTTATTAGGGGGGTTAGATTAGGTGTAATTAGTTTAAACTTCTTGTAATTTTTTTTATTTTTTGTAATTTAGTGTTTGTTTGTTTTTTTATTATAGATTAGTTTATTTAATTGTCTTTTACTTTAGCTAATTGTAGTTAATTTAATTAATTAATTTAATGATAGTGTAGTGTTAGGTGTATTTGTAACTTAGGTTAGAATTTATTTTACAGGTTATTTTGTACTTATTTTAAATAGGTAGCTATTAAATAGTTATTAACTATTTAATAACTATTGTACCTAGTTAAAATAAATACAAAGTTGCCTGTAAAATAAATATAAATACTAAAATAGCTACAATGTAAGTATTAGTTATATTGTAGCTATATTAGGGTTTATTTTATTGGTAAGTATTTAGTTTTAAATAGGAATAATTTATTTAATAATAGGAATATTATTTCGTTTAATTAAAATTATATTTAACTTAGGGGGGTGTTAGTGTTAGGGTTAGACTTAGGTTTAGGGGTTAATAACTTTATTATAGTAGCGGCGACGTTGCGGGCGGGAGATTAGGGGTCAATAATTGTAGGTAGGTGGCGGTGATGTTAGGGAGGGCAGATTAGGGGTTAATAAAATTTATTATAGTGTTTGCAAGGCGGGAGTACGGCGGTTTAGGGGTTAATACATTTATTATAGTTGCAGCGAGGTCCAGTAGGCAGATTAGGGGTTAATAAGTATAGGTAAGGTAGCGGCGACGTTGGGGGGGCAGATTAGGGGGTAATAAATATAATATAGGTGTCGGCGATGTTAGGGGCAGCAGATTAGGGGTTCATAGGGATAATGTAGGTTGCGGCGGTGTCCGGAGCAGCAGATTAGGGGTTAATAATATAATGCAGGTGTCAGGGATAGTGGGGGCGGCAGATTAGGGGTTAATAAGTGTAAGGTTAGGGGTGTTTAGACTCGGGGTTCATGTTAAGGTGTTAGGTGCAGACTTAGAGAGGGTTTCCCCATAGGAATCAGTGGGGCTGCGCTAGGAGCTGAACGCTGCTTTCTTGCAGGTGTTAGATTTTTTTCAAGCCAGCTCAGCCCTTTTGTATCCTATGGGTATATCGTGCACGAGGACGTTTTTCCAGCTTACCGCTACCATAGGCAATGCTGGTATTGAGAGTTGAAGGGAAGGTAAATTCTGTTCAACGCTCCCTTTTCTGAGCCTAACGCAGCCACTCAGACAACTCTAAATAGCAGCGTTAGCTATGCTGGTCTTTACCGACAAAACTCTAAATCTAGGCGTATATATATTTAAACACCTAACCCTACTCAAATAATTTAAAACTACAATTAAAAATTACAAAGTTACAAAAAAATAACAACTTTGGATCAATTTTTTCAACCTTAATTCCGATTGGCTGATAGAATTCTATCAGCCAATCGGAATTGAAGGGACGCCATCTTGGATGACGTCCCTTAAAGGATTGAAGAGGATGGCTCTGCGTCAGTTGAAGAGGATGGCTCTGCGTCGGCTCCTTTTAAGATGGCTCCGCTCCGGATGGATGAAGATTGAAGACGCCGCCTGGATGAAGACTTCTACCGGATGAAGGACCTTCTCTGCGCACCTTGGATGAAGATTTCGGCCCGGTTGGGTGAAGACGACTCAAGGTAGGGAGATCTTCAGGGGGTAAGCGTTAGGTTTTTTTAAGGGGGGTTTGGGTGGGTTAGAGTAGGGGTATGTGGGTGGTGGGTTTTAATGTTGGGGGGGGTTGTATTTTTTTTTACAGGTAAAAGAGCTGATTACTTTGGGGCAATGCCCCGCAAAAAGCCCTTTTAAGGGCTGATAAAAGAGCTGATTACTTTTGTAATTTAGAATAGGGTAGGGCATTTTTTTATTTTGGGGGGATTTTTTATTTTATTAGGGGGTTTAGATTAGGTGTAATTAGTTTAAACTTCTTGTAATTTTTTTTATTTTTTGTAATTTAGTGTTTGTTTGTTTTTTTATTATAGATTAGTTTATTTAATTGTATTTTAGTTTAGCTAATTGTAGTTAATTTAATTAATTAATTTAATGATAGTGTAGTGTTAGGTGTATTTGTAACTTAGGTTAGAATTTATTTTACAGGTTATTTTGTACTTATTTTAAATAGGTAGCTATTAAATAGTTATTAACTATTTAATAGCTATTGTACCTAGTTAAAATAAATACAAAGTTGCCTGTAAAATAAATATAAATCCTAAAATAGCTACAATGTAAGTATTAGTTATATTGTAGCTATATTAGGGTTTATTTTATAGGTAAGTATTTAGTTTTAAATAGGAATAATTTATTTAATAATAGGAATATTATTTTGTTTAATTAAAATTATATTTAACTTAGGGGGGTGTTAGTGTTAGGGTTAGACTTAGGTTTAGGGGTTAATAACTTTATTATAGTAGCGGCGACGTTGCGGGCGGGAGATTAGGGGTCAATAATTGTAGGTAGGTAGCGGCGATGTTAGGGAGGGCAGATTAGGGGTTAATAAAATGTATTATAGTGTTTGCAAGGCGGGAGTGCGGCGGTTTAGGGGTTAATACATTTATTATAGTTGCAGCTAGGTCCAGTAGGCAGATTAGGGGTTAATAAGTGTAGGTAAGGTAGCGGCGACGTTGGGGGGGCAGATTAGGGGGTAATAAATATAATATAGGTGTCGGCGATGTTAGGGGCAGCAGATTAGGGGTTCATAGGGATAATGTAGGTTGCGGCGGTGTCCGGAGCAGCAGATTAGGGGTTAATAATATAATGCAGGTGTCAGGGATAGTGGGGGCGGCAGATTAGGGGTTAATAAGTGTAAGGTTAGGGGTGTTTAGACTCGGGGTTCATGTTAAGGTGTTAGGTGCAGACTTAGAGAGGGTTTCCCCATAGGAATCAGTGGGGCTGCGCTAGGAGCTGAACGCTGCTTTTTTGCTCAACCCTTTTGTATCCTATGGGTATATCGTGCACGAGGACGTTTTTCCAGCTTACCGCTACCATAGGCAATGCTGGTATTGAGAGTTGAAGGGAAGGTAAATTCTGTTCAACGCTCCCTTTTCTGAGCCTAACGCAGCCACTCAGACAACTCTAAATAGCAGCGTTAGCTATGCTGGTCTTTACTGACAAAACTCTAAATCTAGGCGTATATATATTTAAACACCTAACCCTACTCAAATAATTTAAATCTACAATTAAAAATTACAAAGTTACAAAAAAATAACAACTTTGGATCAATTTTTTCAACCTTAATTCCGATTGGCTGATAGAATTCTATCAGCCAATCGGAATCTAAGGGACGCCATTTTAGATGACGTCATTTAAAGGAACCTTCATTCCAAAGAAGACGTCGTAAGAAGAGGATGCTCCGCGTCGGATGTCTTGAAGATGGAGCCGATCCGCGCCGGATAGATGAAGATAGAAGATGCCGTCTGGGTGAAGACTTCTGCGGACTTGGATGAAGACTTCGGCCGCTTGGATAAAGACTTCTGCCCGGCTTCGATGGAGACTTCTACCGCTTCGTTGAGGATGGATGTCAGCTCTTCAGAAACTGTAAGTGGATCTTCGATGGTTAGTGTTAGGATTTTTTAAGGGTTTATTGGGTGGGTTTTATTTTTAGATTAGGGTTTGGGCTTTTGAAAAAAGAGCTAAATGCCCTTTTAAGGGCAATGCCCATTCAAATGCCCTTTTTAGGGCAATGGGGAGCTTAGGTTTTTTTAGTTAGGTTTTTATTTGGGGGGGGGTTGGTTGTGTGGGTGGTGGGTTTTACTGTTGGGGGGTATTTGTATTTTTTATTTACAGGTAAAGGAGCTGATTTCTTTGGGGCAATGCCCCGCAAAAGGCCCTTTTAAGGGCCATTGGTAGTTTATTGTAGGTTAGAAAAGGTAGAATGTATGCTCAAACTCCAGAGGTGCACTAGGCGCCAAACAGATGAAAAACAAACGATGGGCGAAGATCAAAAGGCTGCTCTCTCGGGTAAAACGACAACTGCCAAAACCAATCCTGAATGGAATGAAAAAAAAGGCGCCAATAGGGTGATAACGTATATACAAAGGTCATTAAGGGGGTGAACCTCTTTAAAGACAAAGGTCTTTAAAGAGGTGGACTGCAACAGTTACCTTGATTTTACAAGCAGCCACTATTACCCGTGGAAGAAAAATGTGCCATACGGCCAATTCAAACGGGTACGCAGAAACTGCAGTAGATTATCTGATTATGAGGCACAGGGACAGATTTTAATAGAGAGATTTAAAGAGAAAAAATATCCCCAACATATTATTACTAGTGGGTATGAAAGGGCTAGAAATGATAATAGAGATTTATATTTCCAATACAATAAAAATAAGAACAAAACATCTATAAATAGTAATAATGGTCCAATGTTCATAACTGAATATAATTGTAACTACGAGATCATTAAACAAATTATTCATAGACATTGGAATGTCCTTATGAAAGACCCAATACTTGGACATGTAATAGAAAATAAACCCAATGTTGTTTTTAAAAAGGCACCAAACCTGAAAGGTATATTGGCACCTAGTAAAATAGTGAGAAATAAAAGTAATCATACCAACAGCAAGCATGTCCAACTTAAACAAAACAAAAATAAAAATGTAAACATAGATAGAAATTCTCTTAATACACATTTGAAAGGGAAAAAGGGTAGTTTTAAATGTAATAATAAAAAGTGTAAGATGTGTGACTATATCACACATAACACCTGTTCTTTTAGATCCAATACCACTAACAAAATGTATCCAATTGGTAGTAGAATGAATTGTGCATCAAACTACGTGATATACTTACTTTCTTGTTTTTGTGGGTGCCAATATATAGGGCGCACCTGCAGGCGCCTTAGCGTCAGATGGTCGGAACACCAGAGAAATATTAAAAATAATTTCAAATCACATAGTGTACCCAGACACTGCCATCAAAAACATAATGGCAATAAAAA
Organism: Bombina bombina; assembly: GCF_027579735.1. Lineage (NCBI taxonomy): Eukaryota > Metazoa > Chordata > Amphibia > Anura > Bombinatoridae > Bombina > Bombina bombina. Next base: position 168,634,076 of record NC_069508.1, on the reverse strand, counting down.
TTGTTTTAATATTACCCCCATAGAATATACAGTATTCCCAAGTCTGATCTATATAATCGTTTTTTTCAGACTGAGACAGAGAGAGACCTTCTGGATATACAGACTTCAGACGTTATATCCAGTTGGTCTGAATATGAACATAGATCTGGCAGCATTCAACTAGTAATTTGTAGAGTTTTTGGATTATCAGTGATGCATGCAAATAGTCCAGCCCATTACAAGAGAGCTGGATAATATGATTTATAATAGACTTGTGGATAATTCCTAGTTCTCGTTAACATATTATATTATTGTCATTAGATTATGTTACAGTGGTATCATTTTAGGTTTTATTTATATAATTTCATCATCATGTAGACATGCTTACTATGTAATTTGGTGTAGACAGGAATAGGTTAACATCAGTCTAATATCAGTTCCATTGTAGGTTTTCGCCATGTTGTATATGTCTAGAGAATGTCACTAATATCATGCCGTTTCAACGGCGATCATTTCCTTTTGCAGGTAAATCTGATTTAATACTGTTATTAACTTGTATCAAATGTTACATTCGTTGCATACGATATAGATCACTAGTTTATATTGTAAAGGATTATAGGAAATCTTTTGTGTATATCGATATAACAACAATGCCAATGGGGGTGTGTTTAAAGTAGAGATTTTTTCATTGGTCCAGAGGGGTATTAATACAGCAGGTGTGTGTTAATGATTATTACAGCCTGATGAAACGGCTCTGTGTAGCCGAGAAACGCGTTGCTGGTTTCTTTTTAACATTTTAATTAAAACCTTTTATATATACCCCTTTGGAGTCCACTTCTGTGATTTCGAATTCTAGCTCTTGGGTTCAGTGGTTATTGGATGTTTATACCACCCGTCCTGTGTGTCTCACCAAGTATTCACTGAATATGGGCATTCCACTGTGCTCCTAAGGGATTGAATTGGTGGAGCGGCCGTTAGGAGAAAGGTGTGGACGTGTTCCCGGACCTAATTGGCTGAAGTGTCCCACGTGACCGCCTGGAGTTTCTATCGAGTGCTGGTCTGCCGGGCGACGAACAGGTCCCGGTCTGCTGTCTCTGGCGCAAATCAGTGCCGCTTCGTTTGTGAGTATAATCATCGTCGCTTGCTGCTATTGACCTTTGTATATACGTTATCACCCTATTGGCGCCTCTTTTTCATTCCATTCAGGATTGGTTTTGGCTATTGTAGGTTAGGGTTTTTTTATTTTGGGGGGCTTTTTTATTTTCATAGGGCTCTTAGATTAGGTGTAATTAGTTTAAATATTTGATAATTTATTTTTTATTTTGTGTAACTTAGTGTTTATTTTTTTTTTGTAACTTAGTGTTTGTTATTTTTTTGTAACTGTAATTTTTAATTGTAGATTTAAATTATTTGAGTAGGGTTAGGTGTTTAAATATCTAACAGAGTTAATTTAATTTGTAGTTTAATGTAATTTTAGTATAACAGTTAGGGTAGATTAATTATTAGTTTAATATAGTTTAATGTACTTTTAGTGTAACAGTTAGGGTAGATTAATTATTAGTTTAATATAGTTTAATTTAAATCTAAAGGTAAGTTTAAATGTATTATAAGATAGGGATGAGTTAATATTTAATGTAAAGTTAAGGGGTTGTTAGGTTTAGGGGTTAATAGGTTAATTTAGTTTATGGCGATGTGGGGGGCTGGCGGTTTAGGGGTTAATAGATTTAGTAAGTGGTAGTGATGTGGGAAGCCAGGGGTTAATACATTTATTTAGTAGGGGTGGGCTCCGGGAGCGGCGGGATAGAGGTTAATAACTTTATGTAGGTGGTGGCGGGGTCCGGGAGCGGCGAAATAGGGGTTAATAACTTTATGTAGGTGGCGGCGGTGTTGGGGCAGCAGATTAGGGGTTAATAAGTGTAATGTAGATGGCGGCAGTGTAGGGGGCGGCAGATTAGGGGTGTTTAGACTCGGGGTAGATGTTAGGGTGTTAGGTGTAAACATAACTTTTATTCTCCCATAGGAATCAATGTGGTATTGGGCAGCAGTGAACATGAGCTTTCGCTGATTGCAAACTCCCCTTGATTCCTATGGCATCCGCCGCCTCCAGGGCGGTGGATTGAAAAGCAGGTATGCTGGTCCGGAATAGTGGCGAGTGTATCTGTTAGATATTTGTTAACTAGCAAAAGTAGTCAGATAGTGCCGAATTTGCATTCGGAACATCTGTAGTGACGTAAGTATTGATCTGTGTCGGGCTGAGACAGGTGGATCGTATGTTACGTCACAAATTTCTACTTTTGCCGGTCTTTAGGCTTTGATAAATAAGGGGAATCAAGCTCTACATAATTACGTTGCGGAATTCCAGCGTATTTGTGGTTGACGGCTTGTTAAATATCACTCAATGTCTAAGTGCTGGAACTTGATATTCCAATGCCTTTAATCTAGTCATGCTTATTATTTATTTGCAACACACAGAACAGTACTCCTCTCTAGAATCTTCTCTGTCATTAATGCATGGACTGACACTGCATGTATTTGAGAGTATCAAATCCGGTCTGAATACCATTGAAAAAGGCTTGTGGTAGAGCCGAAACATCTGGTTTCTTCTTGTCTTATTAAATCGGATTGCTGATAAAATTCCTGTGTGCCGGCTGTTCTTGGATCTTGTTGCACAACAGAGACCGTCCGTTGGATCCGGTTCCTATTTACTGTATGTATATTTGGGCTGAGCACCAGGTGGCTGTGAAGATAAAGTGTGTGCTGATTTGTATATATATATATATATATATATATATATTCATATATAAAATAACTCATTGTGTAACACAGTTACAAATCTAGACAAGTCAGAAGACATGCTTTTCCCATAGAAACTCTCAGAATACATTGTTTCCAATGTCGCAAAGGATTCTGGGTAAGATATGCAAATGAGGTTCACCATGACTCACTTTTTTACTTTTAGCCTGCTTTTTAAGGCAGACTTCCCTTTACGCCATAGCATCGCCGTATTACAGAGCTTTTAAGCTTAGCTAGGGTTAGTACAGTGATTCAGACCAACCCCAGGACAGCTGCTTCATGGTTCATGATTCATGGTTTTTAGGTTTAATCACTGCTGGGTAAAGTTGATTTCTGGGCGAAATACAACAACAATAAAATTATGGGGAGGTGAAAAGAGTGAGTTTATTAATTTGTTAATTGTTGTTGTATTTCGCCCAGAAATCAACTTTACCCAACAGTGATTAAACCTACTCCCAGCGTTGTTGTTCTTTGAATGGAGATTGAATTTTTAATAGCGCGGCTATTTCCGGTGGCCAGCAGGAAGGAGGGTATAATAGCGAGGTAACGTTGCTTGCAGCAGGACCCGCGCTGTTATACCCAAGGAAACCCTTAATAACCAGTGATGTATAGGATACATCTTGGTCATTAAGAGGTTAAAATAAAAAAGGAAATACTAGTTCCTTTGAGAGGACTAGATCCTGTAAAATTCAGGACGTTCAAATTTGTTTGTGTTTAAACCTTACACAAAAAATGTCTCTAATCATGAAATTATCCAGTTGGCTCTTCCAGTTCTCAGACTTAAATGTCCTTTTTAAGGTTTGAAACGTTGGAAAGGTATAATAAATTTTATTGGTGATGTAACCTATATTTACGTGTGTTTATTTATTTAGGACCAGAATTCTATTGGTGCACTAACAGTTACACGCAAGCGAAGAGGGGTTTACTGCAGGTGTTTGTGTGCATCGGCTGTAGCGATCGTATGACAAGTTGAAAGTAAACACGAATGCGTGAGAGCAATCGCAATTTACACTAAAATAATTACTGCATCCTCAGAGCTCTTGTTAACTGTTTTGCAAAGCAAAATAATTGCACAAAAAACTAAAATAATACATTACAGAATACAGTTACACTCATAATAAATCCAAAAGGTTATAAGGGCTCAAAGGACTTTAACAGTATATATATATATATATATATATATATGTGTGTGTGTTTGTATTTGTGTTCATATGTATTTATGTATTTATATGTGTATATATGTATTTACAGACATATATACACATATAAACACATAAATACATATGCATGCATATATAGACATGAAGCCTTTTGCTGTCAAGTAGATGAAAACATGTTAAAGCATATTTATGCAATATTCATATTTAATAAAGGTTTTAACTATGTATTTACTGTAAATATTTAACATTCCAATCTTCTGCACATAGCAGAATATGTTTGATATATTTATAAATAGATATTCTTATATATATCTGTATATATCTATACCTATATATAATAATATGTGTGTGTGTGTGTGTATATATATATATATATAAATATATATATATATATATATATATATATACATATATATATGTGTGTGTGTGTATAGATATACATTGTATCAAAATAGCAGCAGATATATGTAGAACTATGTGTTTATGAATAAATAGAACATATTCTGTTATGTGCAGAACTTTGGAATGTGAAATATTCATATTGTCATGCCGGGTTAGTGCACTTGAGAATTTGCGATCGGGTTTGTGCTCGCAAATTTGTTTGCTCCATTGACTTCTATGGAGGATTATGTTAACTTGCACATAATATTCAAAGCTCATCTTTTTATGTGCATCGGTTTAGCTCGCAAGCAAAAACTTTTTACTTTCAACTTGTAATACGATTGCTTTTTTGATGCTCGCAAAAAGCTTACTTCTAGCGGAGTTAGCGTTCTAGCTGAAGCATTAAAAACTGCTCCACTTGTATATAATTTACTGTGCTTCTAAAAATTATTGTATGAAACTTTTCAAAGAAGCTTTAACATTTATTATGCAATTTTCATTATCACACCAGTCAATCAGTTCTTTTGTTCACGCACAAACGGACACAGTTTTAAACCTTTTCTTTTAGCAATGAGAACAAATCTATAATATTTTGAGGTTTCAGTGAGTCTGTGTTGCATATCTGAGCTATAAATGATGAGAAATTTGAAATCAGAGGCTATTTATTTAATTAATGTTGTCAATAACAGAAGCAATACTATTAATCCTCCTCATCCGAAACCGATTCCGTCAACTGAGCCAAAAAGACTCTGCTTTCTGCAAAGAGCACTTAAAACAGGATTTAATTGTTAAAGAGAAATGTTCTTGGCTAGAAAGCTTTGTGATGTGCAATCAGGTGTGTTCTGTTGTGGTCCGAGGTTTAGCATTGCCACTGAATCAATTCTAGTGACATGATTTTATATGTATATCTCATAATATTCATGTGTTAAGGACACAACTAAATGTCACTCAATATTAGATGACAGTCATGCATTCAAGAGACTCAATTATGATTTAATTAAAACGGTTATGTGTTTATCAGAGTGTTTTCCTCCAAATTGCAGATCACCATATATCCCCTTCGTTAGTTTTTTTTTTTTTAATAAATGTATTAACATAAATGTTATGTGACATTTCAACAAATATAAAACATTATCGGGCCATTTAAACCCTATTCAATAAACCAATTCCCTAATATTCTATCTTTCAACCACATTGATAAGATCTTTAAGAAAATAAATTTAACATTTTATTTAAAGTGGCTGGGTATTACCCATGAAGTTTGTAGGCAGGAGGACGCCTTTGTGAGCATAGCAATGCCTGTTTGAATGATTGTGGAAATGCAGAATGAATCCTATTTGTGTATGCACAATAATTATTTAAATCAACCTGACCACTTCCTCCGGTACCCTGGGCTATTTGTTCTTTTGGTATTTTTTGTTAAAAACTAAACCTAGGTAGGCCACAGTGCATTAGCATGCTGAGCTATCTGTCCTCTGTGATTGCCTTGTATCTAAGCATCTGCAGACTGCCCCCTTATTTCAGTTCTTTTGACAGACTTGCAATTTAGCCAATCAGTGTTGTCTCCTAAACAACTCCACAAAGTAAACACAATGTTATCTATATGACACACATCAACTAACACTATCTAACTGGGAAAAACTCTCAAAATGCTTCAGCGGTTTAGAAATCAGATTTCGAGCCTACCTAGGTTTAGCTTTTAACAAAGAATACAAAAAGAACAAAGCAAATAAATGGGAAATTTGTTTAAAATTGCATGCACCAGCTGAATTGTGAAAGTTTAATTTTGACTTGACTGTCCCATTAGCCTATAACCTCTACTCTGAACTGAACTTTAACCAACCAACTCCAACTATGAAAAACAAACCTTAATTCCTTATCTTAACACTTCAAATCTGTCTCATAAACCTAATGCTCACTCTAACCTTTTACAGTTAAACATATCCTATGATTTAAAATTCTTACCCAAATCTTACCCCTAGAGCTAACCCAAATGTACATATAACATCTAAAGCTACCTGACCCAACCTTAACCCCTAACTGTAATCACTTCCCTTGCTCTATCTACAAAAGCTAACCCCAACTATAATCCTGACAACCAAATCTTAACACTGTTGCCATTCCATAACCTTGCACAGCTAATGTTAGCAGCAAAACTTATTCTCAAACCTTATAATCTCAAACTTAAAATCTCATTGTAACCTAAACACCAAACCTAATATAAACCAAATTCCTTACCTTTAACCATTCAATGCTATCTTAAACCCTTACGTTAAGCCTACGCTTAAAGTTCCATAATAGTAAAAAAAATCACATGCTTTATTTGTTAGAGTTAGAGCATATAATATATATAATAAGACTATTGACCCTGCAGTACTGTGTGTTTAACCTCAGATAGGCGTTTAACACACACCAGAAGTACCATTCAAGAGTACATGGAGACATGACCCCTATAAAAACCCAGCCACGAAAGTGGGATCTTGTTTGAGGGTCTTATAGGCAGATACCGTGTTTTGGATTCACATTTTACAGTTTAAGTAATGTTAAAATCCAGTGTATAACATTATAAGTTCTTTCTATAGAAAACCATAAACACCATTTTGTTTTCTGATCAAGCCAAAGTAGAAACGGTTCTTTAACAAAATGATCATACTTTTCATACTTACCATACTTATAAAACACAATACATTCAGAAGGTTTAGCAGTGGTGAGTATGGAAATAGATTTCAATAGATTCCATTTATTAAACCTTGTTTTGAAGTTTTCAGTACAATTAGTGACAATCACAATAGTATGAATATTTTATATCACATATTAAAATAACAAATAAAAACACGTAACAGATTGGAAACGTTTCATGATTCCGTGCACAAATAATTAATCAGTTAATGTATTAGCAATATTAGTATTAGCAGTATTATTACAACTGTACCTTTAGAGAACACAAATAGTTGGATGTCAGCTAAGGCCATGGAAATAGGCTTTGTTTTGATTCCTGACATAAACAATATAGGCTTTCAGAATTGCATAGCACTATGAGAAACTAACATTATTATGACTAATTAAATCATATTTTTAAACAATTGTCAGCAAGGTCGCTACATCACTGCTTGTTAATATATTGTTCACAGTCTTGAAATAAAAAGTTAGTTCTGGAATTCTGTGGAAGGGTGGCAAAGAGATGCGGGCAAGCTACAACCGTCTCTCAGACACCACTCAGGGAGCGATCGATGGAGACTACATTTTTGGTTCAGTGTTGCTTTTGGGTATCATCACAGTGCTGAACCTGGACTGTCCCTGTTGTGATGAGACTTGGCTGAACATCTTCTACAAAGTGTTTGGCAGCTTATGAGATAGCTTAGTATAGGATAAGTTGTCAATAAAAGTGATCTGTTTCACACATGTACTGTGTCATCCCTTTATTCAGTACTAACAGTTACCTTAGCACTCTCCCTGGTGCAAACACTTGGTGCTGCAAGCAGGGTTAGACTGAAAACGGAAGCATATCAAATTGACTGTTTGTTTGGGGGGCTATTCATATTTGCAATATGTATTGTCTTACTTTTATTTTGTGTTGAAAAAAAGAGTTGGAATCTGCAATGCCGGAGTGGCTAGCTAGTAATGGACCCTGGGTGGCCAATGGGCAGGCATTGGGGAATCGTGTTGCACCAATAAGTGCAGAAGTAGGGGTGCCATTGGGATATATGGCTAAGCATTTGGATATATCAGTGTGTAGCTAAGGCCAGGAAAGAAGCATCAGAGGTGGGTTGGATTATGTTACCGGCAATATGTCTGGAGCAGGAGAAGGAGCAGTTTACACAGGAAAAAACTCAAGTAGCTGCATAAATACCGGCACTGAAATAGATAATTCAAGTGCAGGGACCACGATTGTCCCTTATGGCAGGGGAAGGGAAGGAAGGCGGACTCCCCATTTCAAGAGACCTCTAGCTGTAAAGCAGTGAAACCTAAGAAATGCAGGGAATCTAAGAAACAGCCATGAGGTAATAAGCAAACATATGTAATGAGATCTATAGTGCATATAATTTATAGTGATGACAGTGATAGTGACATTGATGAGTGGCAAGCATGACCAGTGATTCAAAAGGAAACAATAATGTGACAAAGGTGATGATGCAGTTGGGCATGTAGACTACAGACATCAGACATACTGAGTTTAATGATCTTTCAGAACAGTTCAGACAAAAGCTTGGGAATTACTGTTTGAGTGGTTGTTGCGTCATTTGGATGACGGAGGGGATTGCATGATCCTTTCCCCTAAAGAATTTTTAGCTATGGGAGCTCTCATTTAGTACCCACAGTTAAGTCAAGTAATGAGACAGGCAAGAATGTTTGAAGTAAACTTAAGTCTGCTTTGGAAAACAATAGGTGATGACCAGGGATAGGCAAGGTGTCCGTACATGGACACTGGTGTCCGTGACTAGCCCTTGTAGTGTCCGCCGCAACCTTAGTATATCTTTTCTTTCTGATTAAATAATAGGAATAAAAAAAATATGTAGGGTGAATAAAGTGGCTTGTCAAGAGACTGCTAGCGATATTGGGTGATAAGTTATGGAATAAATAAAGCCTGAGTGAAATACTGGATGTGTATCTGCATCAGTATAATAACACCCAGCACTATATAATGACACAGTAGTGACACTGGCACATGGGTATAGCCAGAGGAGGGCAGGTTATAGGGTCAGTGGTATCTGCATCAGTATAATAACACCCAGCGCTATATAATGACACAGTAGTGACACTGGTACATGGGTATAGCCAGAGGAGGGCTGGTTATAGGGTCAGTGGTATCTGCATCAGTATAATAACACCCAGCACTATATAATGACACAGTAGTGACACTGGCACATGGATATAGCCAGAGGAGGGCTGGTTATAGGATCAGTGGTATCTGCATCAGTATAATAACACCCAGCACTATATAATGACACAGTAGTGACACTGGCACATGGGTATAGCCAGAGGAGGGCTGGTTATAGGATCAGTGGTATCTGCATCAGTATAATAACACCCAGCACTATATAATGACACAGTAGTTACACTGGCTCATGGGTATAGCCAGAGGAGGGCTGGTTATAGGATCAGTGGTATCTGCATCAGTATAATAACACCAAGCACTATACAAAGACACAGTAGTGACACTGGCACATGGGTATAGCCAGAGGAGGGCTGGTTATAGGATCAGTGGTATCTGCATCAGTATAATAACACCCAGCACTATATAATGACACAGTAGTGACATTGGCACATGGGTATAGCCAGAGGAGGGCTGGTTATAGGGTCAGTGGTATCTGCATCAGTATAATAACACCCAGCACTATATAATGACACAGTAGTTACACTGGCTCATGGGTATAGCCAGAGGAGGGCTGGTTATAGGATCAGTGGTATCTGCATCAGTATAATAACACCCAGCACTATATAATGACACAGTAGTGACACTGGCTCATGGGTATAGCCAGAGGAGGGCTGGTTATAGGATCAGTGGTATCTGCATCAGTATAATAACACCCAGCACTATATAATGCCACAGTAGTGACACTGGCACATGGGTATAGCCAGACAAGGGCTGGTTATAGGGTCAGTGATATCTGCATCAGTATAATAACACCCAGCACTATATAATGCCACAGTAGTGACATTGGCACATGGGTATAGCCAGACAAGGGCTGGTTATAGGGTCAGTGATATCTGCATCAGTATAACACCCAGCACTATATAATGACACAGTAGTGACACTGGCACATGGGTATAGCCAGAGGAGGGCTGGTTATAGGGTCAGTGATATCTGCATCAGTATAACACCCAGCACTATATAATGACACAGTAGTGACACTGGCACATGGGTATAGCCAGAGGAGGGCTGGTTATAGGATCAGTGGTATCTGCATCAGTATAATAACACCAAGCACTATACAAAGACACAGTAGTGACACTGGCACATGGGTATAGCCAGAGGAGGGCTGGTTATAGGATCAGTGGTATCTGCATCAGTATAATAACACCCAGCACTATATAATGACACAGTAGTGACACTGGCTCATGGGTATAGCCAGAGGAGGGCTGGTTATAGGATCAGTGGTATCTGCATCAGTATAATAACACCCAGCACTATATAATGCCACAGTAGTGACACTGGCACATGGGTATAGCCAGACAAGGGCTGGTTATAGGGTCAGTGATATCTGCATCAGTATAATAACACCCAGCACTATATAATGCCACAGTAGTGACATTGGCACATGGGTATAGCCAGACAAGGGCTGGTTATAGGGTCAGTGATATCTGCATCAGTATAACACCCAGCACTATATAATGACACAGTAGTGACACTGGCACATGGGTATAGCCAGAGGAGGGCTGGTTATAGGGTCAGTGATATCTGCATCAGTATAACACCCAGCACTATATAATGACACAGTAGTGACACTGGCACATGGGTATAGCCAGAGGAGGGCTGGTTATAGGATCAGTGGTATCTGCATCAGTATAACACCCAGCACTATATAATGACACAGTAGTGACACTGGCACATGGGTATAGCCAGAGGAGGGCTGGTTATAGGATCAGTGGTATCTGCATCAGTATAATAACACCCAGCACTATATAATGACACAGTAGTTACACTGGCTCATGGGTATAGCCAGAGGAGGGCTGGTTATAGGATCAGTGGTATCTGCATCAGTATAATAACACCAAGCACTATACAAAGACACAGTAGTGACACTGGCACATGGGTATAGCCAGAGGAGGGCTGGTTATAGGATCAGTGGTATCTGCATCAGTATAATAACACCCAGCACTATATAATGACACAGTAGTGACATTGGCACATGGGTATAGCCAGAGGAGGGCTGGTTATAGGGTCAGTGGTATCTGCATCAGTATAATAACACCCAGCACTATATAATGACACAGTAGTTACACTGGCTCATGGGTATAGCCAGAGGAGGGCTGGTTATAGGATCAGTGGTATCTGCATCAGTATAACACCCAGCACTATATAATGACACAGTAGTGACACTGGCACATGGGTATAGCCAGAGGGAGGGCTGGTTATAGGATCAGTGGGATCTGCATCAGTATAATAACACCCAGCGCTATATAATGACACAGTAGTGACACTGGCACATGGGTATAGCCAGACAAGGGCTGGTTATAGGGTCAGTGATATCTGCATCAGTATAATAACACCCAGCACTATATAATGCCACAGTAGTGACACTGGCACATGGGTATAGCCAGAGGAGGGCTGGTTATAGGATCAGTGGTATCTGCATCAGTATAATAACACCCAGCACTATATAATGACACAGTAGTTACACTGGCTCATGGGTATAGCCAGAGGAGGGCTGGTTATAGGGTCAGTGATATCTGCATCAGTATAACACCCAGCACTATATAATGACACAGTAGTGACACTGGCTCATGGGTATAGCCAGAGGAGGGCTGGTTATAGGATCAGTGGTATCTGCATCAGTATAATAACACCCAGCACTATATAATGACACAGTAGTTACACTGGCTCATGGGTATAGCCAGAGGAGGGCTGGTTATAGGGTCAGTGATATCTGCATCAGTATAACACCCAGCACTATATAATGACACAGTAGTGACACTGGCTCATGGGTATAGCCAGAGGAGGGCTGGTTATAGGGTCAGTGGTATCTGCATCAGTATAATAACACCCAGCACTATATAATGATACAGTAATGACATTGGCACTTGGGTATAGCCAGAGGAGGGCTGGTTATAGGATCAGTGGTATCTGCATCAGTATAATAACACCCAGCACTATATAATGACACAGTAGTGACACTGGCACATGGGTATAGCCAGAGGAGGGCTGGTTATAGGATCAGTGGTATCTGCATCTGTATAATAACACCCAGTGCTATATAATGACACAGTAGTGACACTGGCACATGGGTATAGCCAGAGGAGGGCTGGTTATAGGATCAGTGGTATCTGCATCAGTATAAGAACACCCAGCACTATATAATGACACAGTAGTGACACTGGCACATGGGTATAGCCAGAGGAGGGCTGGTTATAGGATCAGTGGTATCTGCATCAGTATAATAACACCCAGCACTATATAATGACACAGTAGTGACACTGGCACATGGGTATAGCCAGAGGAGGGCTGGTTATAGGATCAGTGGTATCTGCATCAGTATAATAACACCCAGTGCTATATAATGACACAGTAGTGACACTGGCACATGGGTATAGCCAGAGGAGGGCTGGTTATAGGATCAGTGGTATCTGCATCAGTATAATAACACCCAGCACTATATAATGACACAGTAGTTACACTGGCTCATGGGTATAGCCAGAGGAGGGCTGGTTATAGGGTCAGTGATATCTGCATCAGTATAACACCCAGCACTATATAATGACACAGTAGTGACACTGGCTCATGGGTATAGCCAGAGGAGGGCTGGTTATAGGGTCAGTGGTATCTGCATCAGTATAATAACACCCAGCACTATATAATGATACAGTAATGACATTGGCACTTGGGTATAGCCAGAGGAGGGCTGGTTATAGGATCAGTGGTATCTGCATCAGTATAATAACACCCAGCACTATATAATGACACAGTAGTGACACTGGCACATGGGTATAGCCAGAGGAGGGCTGGTTATAGGATCAGTGGTATCTGCATCTGTATAATAACACCCAGTGCTATATAATGACACAGTAGTGACACTGGCACATGGGTATAGCCAGAGGAGGGCTGGTTATAGGATCAGTGGTATCTGCATCAGTATAAGAACACCCAGCACTATATAATGACACAGTAGTGACACTGGCACATGGGTATAGCCAGAGGAGGGCTGGTTATAGGATCAGTGGTATCTGCATCAGTATAATAACACCCAGCACTATATAATGACACAGTAGTGACACTGGCACATGGGTATAGCCAGAGGAGGGCTGGTTATAGGATCAGTGGTATCTGCATCAGTATAATAACACCCAGTGCTATATAATGACACAGTAGTGACACTGGCACATGGGTATAGCCAGAGGAGGGCTGGTTATAGGATCAGTGGTATCTGCATCAGTATAATAACACCCAGCACTATATAATGACACAGTAGTGACACTGGCACATGGGTATAGCCAGAGAAGGGCTGGTTATAGGGTCAGTGGTATCTGCATCAGTATAATAACACCCAGCACTATATAATGACACAGTAGTGACACTGGCACATGGGTATAGCCAGAGGAGGGCTGGTTATAGGGTCAGTGGTATCTGCATCAGTATAATAACACCCAGCACTATATAATGACACAGTAGTGACACTGGCACATGGGTATAGCCAGAGGAGGGCTGGTTATAGGATCAGTGGTATCTGCATCAGTATAATAACACCCAGCACTATATAATGACACAGTAGTGACACTGGCACATGGGTATAGCCAGAGGAGGGCTGGTTATAGGATCAGTGGTATCTGCATCAGTATAATAACACCCAGCACTATATAATGACACAGTAGTGACACTGGCACATGGGTATAGCCAGAGGAGGGCTGGTTATAGGGTCAGTGGTATCTGCATCAGTATAATAACACCCGCACTATATAGTGACACAGTAGTGACACTGGCACATGGGTATAGCCAGAGGAGGGCTGGTTATAGGATCAGTGGTATTTGCATCAGTATAATAACACTAAGCACTATATAATGACACAGTAGTGACACTGGCACATGGGTATAGCCAGAGGAGGGCTGGTTATAGGATCAGTGGTATCTGCATCAGTATAATAACACCCAGCACTATACAAAGACACAGTAGTGACACTGACACATGGGTATAGCCAGAGGAGGGCTGGTTATAGGATCAGTGGTATCTGCATCAGTATAATAACACCCAGCACTATATAATGACACAGTAGTGACACTGGCTCATGGGTATAGCCAGAGGAGGGCTGGTTATAGGGTCAGTGGTATCTGCATCAGTATAATAACACCCAGTGCTATATAATGACACAGTAGTGACACTGGCACATGGGTATAGCCAGAGGAGGGCTGGTTATAGGGTCAGTGGTATCTGCATCAGTATAATAACACCCAGCACTATACAAAGACACAGTAGTGACACTGGCACATGGGTATAGCCAGAGGAGGGCTGGTTATAGGGTCAGTGGTATCTGCATCAGTATAATAACACCAAGCACTATATAATGACACAGTAGTGACACTGGCACATGGGTATAGCCAGACAAGGGCTGGTTATAGGATCAGTGGTATCTGCATCAGTATAATAACACCAAGCACTATATAATGACACAGTAGTGACACTGGCTCATGGGTATAGCCAGAGGAGGGCTAGTTATAGGGTCAGTGATATCTGCATCAGTATAATAACACCAAGCACTATATAATGACACAGTAGTGACACTGGCACATGGGTATAGCCAGAGGAGGGCTAGTTATAGGGTCAGTGATATCTGCATCAGTATAATAACACCCAGCACTATATAATGACACAGTAGTGACACTGGCACATGTATAGCCAGAGGAGGGCTGGTTATAGAATCAATGGGATCTGCATCAGTATAATAACACCAAGCACTATATAATGACACAGTAGTGACACTGGCACATGGGTATAGCCAGAGGAGGGCTGGTTATAGAATCAATGGGATCTGCATCAGTATAATAACACCAAGCACTATATAATGACACAGTAGTGACACTGGCACATGGGTATAGCCAGAGGAGGGCTGGTTATAGAATCAATGGGATCTGCATCAGTATAATAACACCCAGCACTATATAATGACACAGTAGTTACACTGGCTCATGGGTATAGCCAGAGGAGGGCTGGTTATAGGGTCAGTGGTATCTGCATCAGTATAATAACACCCAGCACTATATAATGACACAGTAGTGACACTGGCACATGGGTATAGCCAGAGGAGGGCTGGTTATAGGATCAGTGGTATCTGCATCAGTACAATAACACTCAGCACTATATAATGACACAGTAGTGACACTGGCTCATGAGTATAGCCAGAGGAGGGCTGGTTATAGGGTCAGTGGTATCTGTATCAGTATAATAACACCCAGCACTATATAATGACACAGTAGTGACACTGGCACATGGATATAGCCAGAGGAGGGCTGGTTATAGGGTCAGTGGTATCTGTATCAGTATAATAACACCCAGCACTATATAATGACACAGTAGTGACACTGGCACATGGGTATAGCCAGAGGAGGGCTGGTTATAGGATCAGTGGTATTTGTATCAGTATAATAACACCAAGCACTATATAATGACACAGTAGTGACACTGGCACATGGGTATAGCCAGAGGAGGGCTGGTTATAGGGTCAGTGGTATCTGTATCAGTATAATAACACCCAGCACTATATAATGACACAGTAGTGACACTGGCACATGGGTATAGCCAGAGGAGGGCTGGTTATAGGGTCAGTGGTATCTGCATCAGTATAATAACACCCAGCACTATATAATGACACAGTAGTGACACTGGCACATGGGTATAGCCAGAGGAGGGCTGGTTATAGGGTCAGTGGTATCTGTATCAGTATAATAACACCAAGCACTATAAAATGTTTTTAATTTCAAAAGTACCTTGGTGTCTTTCACTATAGTCTGTACTTTGGAAAATGTCCGCCACAGCCTTTGTCTGTGCCTATCCCTGGTGATGACATAACGCGTTTGCATGTGCTGGGGTGTATGCATGGGCTGAGCATGGACTGGACATAGAATGCATGAATCTGGGGATTAGTCAGAGACTGATTAAGACTTCCCCAACAGTGTACCAAGCACCACTACTGTCAATGCTGGGAGGAATGGTGGAAGATTTCAGAATACACCAGGAATGCAGTCTAAAGTCATAATTGGGGGAATTAGAGACATAACTTGTTTTGCACACCACATTAATGCTGACTGAGCAGGATACACTAACACAGAAAGTGTCTAGAAATCAGTTGTGGACAGGTCTGATCAGGGCTGGGGTTACTAAGGCAGAAATAGATTTAAAAAATGATAGCTGAGTTAAAGAAATGCAAAGCACTTAAGCCGCATTCCTATAAGACGCACTACTGCAAGAATATTTTTTTATTTTGAGAACACACTTATTTTTCTACACACGATATAAAATAATATGATTGACATAACATAAGACACATATTAGAACTGTACATTAATTAATAGAACTGAGAGAGAGGCCTCGGACAGTAGCACTTGTGAAATCTGCTGTGCGTAGTTTGCGACTGAGATGACGCTGCATGTAGCTGTGATGTACGCTGATATTAATGCCGTATTCAAAAACCTGAAGATAAGTAATGCATTTGTGTGTTAATGCAAAAAGTTCATAATAAACACTGTTTTTGTTATACTGCATCCTTGTATGCTGTGTTATATTCCCTTTTTCCGTACTATTGTGAAACTCATTTGTGCTGACAAGTGTCAGGACATAATACAAGCCATTTGTAGATGTTGAGACCCTGATGTGATTATAGAAGTATGCCCATCAAGATACATATGGGATTCATATCGTTAATCAGTGATCAGTGTTGAGGATGGATTAGGATTGCAATAAATTAATGTCACACACATTTAAAGGAGTATTTACCTTGCACAGAGAATAAAGGGGTTACATGTATAGACCTTTACTGTAATGTGAATGGGCTGTTTTATCAGTCAGTTTTGAGTGACCTCCCAGTTTCTATTTCAAGAACAGGTACTTAACAGGAGCTTTTCTGTTAAAAAGTTGTTTGCACCTGCAGGCTTTTAACAAATAAATAATTTTTGCATTGTGATCACCCAAGAAACTAGATGACCAATTCAGTCAGAAAATCTAAAAGTCATTTGTAGAGCAAATTGACAATAGATTGTAATAAACCCCTAAGTGTTAATCACATTAAGGAAACAATTCCTGAGTGCTATAGTTAAGCCACTTCACTTTAGTGTATAATATACTAACAAACAAGTAGATACAAGTTATTCGCGATAGAGGGTATTTAACAAAAGTTGCGTTATTTCACCCTCTATAGCGCTGCCATTACGAGTTTTCAAACAGCCGGCTCGTGCGTGCAATATGGTTGCGTTGAGCTCCATATCCAAATCCAAGCTCTGATTTGACGTGCTTATGCACGCTTTCCCCATAGTTATCAATGGGGAGAGCGGGTTAGAAAAAAACCTAACACCTGCGGAATGAAAAGCTCCGTAACGCAGCCCCATTGATGTCTATGGGGAAAAATAAGTTATGTTTAAACCTAACACACTAACATAAATCCCACGTCTAAACACCCCTAATCTGCTGCCCCCAAAATCGCCGCCACTATACTAAAGTTATTAACCCCTAATCTGCCACTCCCGATATCGATGCCACCGAAATAAATCTATTAACGCCTAATCTGCCGCTCCCGATATCGCCGCCACTATACTAAAGTTATTAACCCCTATTTCCCTGCACCCCAACATCGCCAACACTATAATAAATCTATTAACCCCTATTCCGCCACTCCCCGACATCTCCACCACTAAATAAAGTTATTAACCCCTAAACCTCTGGCCTCCCACATCACTACCACTAAATAAACCTATTAACCCCTAAACCGCCAGCCCCCCGCATCGCAACAACCTAAATTAAACTATATTAACCCCTAAACCTAACCGTAACCTTAACACCCCCTAAATTAGCTAAATTAAATCTACAATTATTAACTAAATAATACCTGTTTAAAACTAAATACATACTTACCTGTGAAATAAAACCTGAGCTAGCTACAATATAACTAATAGTTATTTTGTAACTAGCTTAGGTTTTATTTTTATTTCACAGGTAAGTTTGTATTTATTTTAACTAGGTTACTAACTACCTAATTTAAATAAATACAAACTTACCTGTGAAATAAAACCTAAGCTGCCTTACACTAAAACCTACCATTACAAAAAATAAAAAACACTAAAATTACAAAAAATAAAATGCACTAAAATTACAAAAAATAACAAACAAAAAATTATTCCTATTCTAATACCCTAAAAAAAAATGCCATTTTGACTTTGCATTCAACTTCAGTGTATGAAGTTAACCATATGAAGAGGACGCTCCGCGCAGGATGTCTTCCAGGATAGCTCCGCTCCACGCCACTGGGATGAGGATAGAAGACATCCCCGAGATGGATGAAGGTGTCGTCGTCTGGATGAAGACTTCTCACCGCCTGGATGAAGATGGATGTTCCGGACTTCAAGAACTATGAGTAGATTTTATGGGGTTAGTGTTAGTTGTTTTTTTTAGATTATGGATGGGCACTTGTAAAAGAGTTTAATGCCCTTTTAAGGGCAGTGTAAAAGAGCTGAATGCCCTTTTTTATTTTTATTTTTATAGGGCTATTAGATTATGTGTAATTGTTTTTATTATTAAAAATGTGTTTATTATTTTTGTAAGCTTAGTGTTTTTCCCTCGCCCCGTAATTTAGTGTTTATTATTTTTTGTAATTTTAGATTTTATAATTTTTTTTCGTAGGGTTAGGTATTTTTAAATTTGTAATTTAGGTTTTTAATTGGTAGTTTTTTATTTTATTAGAATAGTTATGTTAGGTTAATTTATAGTTAAATGTTAGGTTTATTTTTATTTCACAGGTAAGTTTTTTTTAATTTAAATATAGTTATATTGTAATTTTAATTTAAAGTTAGGGGGTGTTAGGTTTAGGTGTTAATAGTTTAATTTAGTGTTTTGTGATGTGGGGGGGGGGGGCGGCGGTCTAGGGGTTAATAGGTTTAGTTTAGTAGTTACGATGTGGGGGGCTGGAGGTTTAGGGGTTAATACTTTATTATAGTGTTTTGGCGAAGTGGGGGGTCGGCGGTTTAGGAGTTAAGTTTATTTAGGTGCCGGCGATGTTGGGGAGCGACAGTTTAAAGGTTAATATATTTAAATAGTGTTGGCAATGTGGGTGAGCGGCAGATTAGAGGTTAATAGGTTTAATATAGTGTTTGCGATGCAGGAGGGTGGTGGTTTAGGGGTTAATAGGTAGTTTATGGGTGTTAGTGTACTTTGTAACAGTTAAGTTAGTAGTTTTGTGAAACATTTTTGTTACACAAAATCTATAACTACTGCTCTCAGATGGCGGTATGGATCATGTCGGTATAGACAGTAACGCAAGCATTTTAGCCTATTATTTAATTTGCTTCCTTCTCTTGTTATCATTTGCTGAAATGTTTAGCTAGGTAAACTCTGGAGCAGCAAAGAACATAGGTTCTAGCTGCCGATTGGTGGCTGCATATATATATATATATATATATATAAACCAATTTTCATTGGCTCACCCATGTGTTCAGTTAGAAACCAGTAGTGCGTTGCTGTCAGAGGCTGTTGATACATTGAGAAAAATTACACCCAGCCCAACTAGGTGTAAGAGAGGAAAAAGGAGCTTTTTGATGCCTAGTTCCCATTGAAATATCACCCACCTCCCAAAAATAAACCCGACACTTCAAAACCCCTTTATCTGCCATCCCCCCACATTGCAACTAAAAATAAAATGTATTAACCTCTAAACCGCCCCCCCACAATACAATCTACCTGTTTAAAGTATTAACCCCTAATCCGCCAACCCCCACATCGCAAAGTAACTAATAAATGTATTAACCCGTAGTTTGGCAACCCCCATATCACAAAGTATCTAATAAAGTTATTAGCCCCTAATCCGCCAACCCCCCACAATGCAAAGTACCTAATTAACCTATTAACCCCTAATCTGCCATCCCCCACAATGCAAAGTACCTAATTAACCTATAAACCCTAATCCGCCAACCCCCCAAAACGCAAAGTACCTATTTAACCTATTAACCCCTAAACTGCCAAACCCCCACAATGCACTCTACCTATTTAACCTATTAAACCCTAAACCGCCAACCCCCACAACGCAAAGTATCAATCTAATCACTGAGCCCCCTAAATTACAAAAAACACTAAACACTAAAATTACAAAAAATAAAATGCACTAAAATTACAAAAAATAACAAACAAAAAATTATTCCTATTCTAATACCCTAAAAAAAAATGCCATTTTGACTTTGCATTCAACTTCAGTGTATGAAGTTAACCATATGAAGAGGACGCTCCGCGCAGGATGTCTTCCAGGATAGCTCCGCTCCACGCCACTGGGATGAGGATAGAAGACATCCCCGAGATGGATGAAGGTGTCGTCGTCTGGATGAAGACTTCTCACCGCCTGGATGAAGATGGATGTTCCGGACTTCAAGAACTATGAGTAGATTTTATGGGGTTAGTGTTAGTTGTTTTTTTTAGATTATGGATGGGCACTTGTAAAAGAGTTTAATGCCCTTTTAAGGGCAGTGTAAAAGAGCTGAATGCCCTTTTTTATTTTTATTTTTATAGGGCTATTAGATTATGTGTAATTGTTTTTATTATTAAAAATGTGTTTATTATTTTTGTAAGCTTAGTGTTTTTCCCTCGCCCCGTAATTTAGTGTTTATTATTTTTTGTAATTTTAGATTTTATAATTTTTTTTCGTAGGGTTAGGTATTTTTAAATTTGTAATTTAGGTTTTTAATTGGTAGTTTTTTTATTTTATTAGAATAGTTATGTTAGGTTAATTTATAGTTAAATGTTAGGTTTATTTTTATTTCACAGGTAAGTTTTTTTTAATTTAAATATAGTTATATTGTAATTTTAATTTAAAGTTAGGGGGTGTTAGGTTTAGGTGTTAATAGTTTAATTTAGTGTTTTGTGATGTGGGGGGGGCGGCGGTCTAGGGGTTAATAGGTTTAGTTTAGTAGTTACGATGTGGGGGGCTGGAGGTTTAGGGGTTAATACTTTATTATAGTGTTTTGGCGAAGTGGGGGGTCGGCGGTTTAGGAGTTAAGTTTATTTAGGTTCCGGCGATGTTGGGGAGCGACAGTTTAAAGGTTAATATATTTAAATAGTGTTGGCAATGTGGGTGAGCGGCAGATTAGAGGTTAATAGGTTTAATATAGTGTTTGCGATGCAGGAGGGTGGTGGTTTAGGGGTTAATAGGTAGTTTATGGGTGTTAGTGTACTTTGTAACAGTTAAGTTAGTAGTTTTGTGAAACATTTTTGTTACACAAAATCCATAACTACTGCTCTCAGATGGCGGCATGGATCATGTCGGTATAGACAGTAACGCAAGCATTTTAGCCTATTATTTAATTTGCTTCCTTCTCTTGTTATCATTTGCTGAAATGTTTAGCTAGGTAAACTCTGGAGCAGCAAAGAACATAGGTTCTAGCTGCCGATTGGTGGCTGCATATATATATATATATATATATATATATATATATATAAACCAATTTTCATTGGCTCACCCATGTGTTCAGTTAGAAACCAGTAGTGCGTTGCTGTCAGAGGCTGTTGATACATTGAGAAAAATTACACCCAGCCCAACTAGGTGTAAGAGAGGAAAAAGGAGCTTTTTGATGCCTAGTTCCCATTGAAATATCACCCACCTCCCAAAAATAAACCCGACACTTCAAAACCCCTTTATCTGCCATCCCCCCACATTGCAACTAAAAATAAAATGTATTAACCTCTAAACCGCCCCCCCCACAATACAATCTACCTGTTTAAAGTATTAACCCCTAATCCACCAACCCCCACATCGCAAAGTAACTAATAAATGTATTAACCCGTAGTTTGGCAACCCCCATATCACAAAGTATCTAATAAAGTTATTAGCCCCTAATCCGCCAACCCCCCACAATGCAAAGTACCTAATTAACCTATTAACCCCTAATCTGCCATCCCCCACAATGCAAAGTACCTAATTAACCTATAAACCCTAATCCGCCAACCCCCCAAAAAGCAAAGTACCTATTTAACCTATTAACCCCTAAACTGCCAAACCCCCACAATGCACTCTACCTATTTAACCTATTAAACCCTAAACCGCCAACCCCCCACAACGCAAAGTATCAATCTAATCACTAAGCCCCCTAAATTAACCCCAATTAACTACAATTACATAAAATAAAAAAAACTACCTTTAAAAATTAATAAAGATCACCAAAAATAAAAAATCCTATCTTTATGTGAAAAAAACTGTTTACATAAAAAACTAAGATTAAATTAAAATAAAAAATCTAAGATTACAAAAAAAACCTCTAAGATTACAGAGAAAAATAAACAAAACTATCCAAAATAAAAAAAAATTAAACCTAATCTAATACCCCTATAAAAACAAAAAAAGCCACCCAAAAATAAAAACACACCCTAAGCTAACACTAAACTACCAATAGCCCTTAAAAAATACAAAATAACCCCTAACAGTAAAATACCCCACCCACCTAACCCCCCAAAATAAAAAAGACCTAACTCTAACAAACCTAAGCTACCCATTGCCCCCAAAGAGGCATTTGTATGGGCATTGCCCTTAAAAGGGCAATCAGCTCTTTAGTGCCCATAAAATAAAAAAAAGCCCTAATAAAAAAAAAAAACACCCCAAAAAATAAAAAAATAACCTAACACTAACCCCGACATAGTTACTCACCATTCCTGAAGTCCGGCGAAGGTCTTCTTCAAGGCGGCGTTATCTTCAATCTTCATCCCGGTATCTCAGAGCCATCTTCTTTCTTCATCCTGGTGGCGTGAAGTGAAGACAGCGTGGAGCTGAGCAGGATCGGTGGCCGCTCAGACATATGACGTGGAGGGTCCTCTTAATGCAAGGTACCCATTTTAGATTTGAACAACCAATAGGATTTAAGCAGCTCTCATCCTTATGGTTGATTTGGTACTTTTGCGTTGTGGGGGGATGGAGGATTAGGGGTTAATAGGTTAATTAGATACTTTTCATTGTGGGAGGTTGGCAGATTAGGGGTTAATAGGGGTTAATAGTGTAATTAGGTACTTTGAATTGTGGGTGGGTGGTGGATTAGGGGTTACTACATTTATTAGTTATTGCGGTGGGGGGACGGCGGTTGAGAGGTACATATTGTGCATGCATTAGGTGTTTGCTTTTAGGGAGATATGGTGCTCATATACACAGCCCAAGGCTTGCTGTCCCTACCTATGTGTAGCGAGGTGATAATAGAGTAACATTTCTCAATTTTCAACACGTAAGTTCTTGCGCTGAATATATGATACCCGCTTGGGACACTGGTTCTATTAATGTTAGTTTATGGGTAATACCAACGGGCGACGGGTAAAATATATATGTATATGTGATTGAGTCCCATAGTGTAAGGTCGGGTTACCGTAGCAATTAATTAATTCTCAAGAAATCCAACATCAGATGGAAGCATTACAGGGAGTGCAGAATTATTAGGCAAATGAGTATTTTGACCACATCATCCTCTTTATGCATGTTGTCTTACTCCAAGCTGTATAGGCTCGAAAGCCTACTACCAATGAAGCATATTAGGTGATGTGCATCTCTGTAATGAGAAGGGGTGTGGTCTAATGACATTAACACCCTATATCAGGTGTGCATAATTATTAGGCAACTTCCTTTCCTTTGGCAAAATGGGTCAAAAGAAGGACTTGACAGGCTCAGAAAAGTAAAAAATAGTGAGATATCTTGCAGAGGGATGCAGCACTGTTAAAATTGCAAAGCTTCTGAAGCGTGATCATCGAACAATCAAGTGTTTCATTCAAAATAGTCAACAGGGTCGCAAGAAGCGTGTGGAAAAACCAAGGCGCAAAATAACTGCCCATGAACTGAGAAAAGTCAAGCGTGCAGCTGCCAAGATGCCACTTGTCACCAGTTTGGCCATATTTCAGAGCTGCAACATCACTGGAGTGCCCAAAAGCACAAGGTGTGCAATACTCAGAGACATGGCCAAGGTAAGAAAGGCTGAAAGACGACCACCACTGAACAAGACACACAAGCTGAAACGTCAAGACTGGGCCAAGAAATATCTCAAGACTGATTTTTCTAAGGTTTTATGGACTGATGAAATGAGAGTGAGTCTTGATGGGACAGATGGATGGGCCCGTGGTTGGATTGGTAAAGGGCAGAGAGCTCCAGTCTGACTCAGACGCCAGCAAGGTGGAGGTGGAGTACTGGTTTGGGCTGGTATCATCAAAGATGAGCTTCTGGGGCCTTTTCGGGTTGAGGATGGAGTCAAGCTCAACTCCCAGTCCTACTGCCAGTTTCTGGAAGACACCTTCTTCAAGCAGTGGTACAGGAAGAAGTCTGCATCCTTCAAGAAAAACATGATTTTCATGCAGGACAATGCTCCATCACACTCGTCCAAGTACTCCACAGCGTGGCTGGCAAGAAAGGGTATAAAGAAGAAAATCTAATGACATGGCCTCCTTGTTCACCTGATCTGAACCCCATTGAGAACCTGTGGTCCATCATCAAATGTGAGATTTACAAGGAGGGAAAACAGTACACCTCTCTGAACAGTGTCTGGGAGGCTGTGGTTGCTGCTGCACGCAATGTTGATGGTGAACAGATCAAAACACTGACAGAATCCATGGATGGCAGGCTTTTGAGTGTCCTTGCAAAGAAAGGTGGCTATATTGGTCACTGATTTGTTTTTGTTTTGTTTTTGAATGTCAGAAATGTATATTTGTGAATGTTGAGATGTTATATTGGTTTCACTGGTAAAAATAAATAATTGAAATGGGTATATATTTGTTTTTTGTTAAGTTGCCTAATAATTATGCACATTAATAGTCACCTGCACACACAGATATCCCCCTAAAATAGCTAAAACTAAAAACAAACTAAAAACTACTTCCAAAAATATTCAGCTTTGATATTAATGAGTTTTTTGGGTTCATTGAGAACATAGTTGTTGTTCAATAATAAAATTAATCCTCAAAAATACAACTTGCCTAATAATTCTGCACTCCCTGTAAAGGGACAGTCAACCCAAAAATTACTGTAACTTATTTAGATTAGTTAAATAACAATCTTTACAGTAAATTGTAGCCAAATTTCCATCTAAATAAACTTACTAGATCGCATCTTGCAGTTTTGAAATGGCCGCCTGACCCCTCCTTCTCTGACATCTTTCAAAAGCTTGCACTAGTACAGGATCCTTTTCTCGAGTCTAGTAGTCTCGTCCCTGCGCGCTCCTGCAATTTCAGCTAACAGCTGTTCATACCCGGCACTCACTGCTTCTCATCCATGTTGCTGTGCGCTCTGTGTTACAGAGACTGAGAGGCAGTGAGTGCCGGGCAGGCAGAGATATGATGGTCTGTGCTTTAGTTAATACTCTAATGAGATTAGAGAGAAATGTTTTATTTTTATTGTATTTCCCTACACAGTAGTGATGATCAAATACACAGGCACAGATCCCCTCAGCTAGAAGTTGAGATAAATTATTTTCCTGGGTTTACTTTTAATAAAAATATACTGACTAATAGGGGTGAGGGCAGTGGCCAAAAGGCACAAATGTTCCTCGGTGCGTGTCCCCTACACTGCTAGAAAGTCTTTGCGGGGAGTCGGGAATTCACATACTCCGCTCCTCTTGGCAGCAAGAAGATTCCCCCTCCCCGCCCCCTGAAGACTGCAGGGAAAGACCTACGGACACATACCCAGGCTGAGGATCCTTGCTCCCGCTGCCCACTATCAGCTTTTACACCCCCAACCCACAGGCATCACGGCACAGCATTAGCTCTACTATCCAGGAAATGTGCGCACATTAATAGTAAACTGAAGTGACCGGTTTTCCTGGATAGTAGAGCTAATGCTGCAGAGCAGTGTAGCACCGGGCACCGTTTAAACTTCCCACACACACCAGGCCCCGCCCGACACTGCTCATAGACACTCGGATTAGCCGACAGCGACATATTTGTATTTTCAGTCTCCTACACTGAGATTCTAAGTGACAGGCAGATGTTAGCTAGACACTGACTGCAGAGGTAGCTCTTGACACCGCAAGTACAATCAGCGCTATTATGCTATATGCACAAGTGCTCAGGATCGGTCAAAGTTATGGCAGTCTCCTATAGTTGAGCTTTGCATAAGGAGTTATGTTGCACATTCTGTGTGAATGGTGTATCCGCTTGTGCATATAGCATAATAGCGCTGATTGTACTTGCGGTGTCAAGAGCTACCTCTGCAGTCAGTGTCTAGCTAACATCTGCCTGTCACTTAGAATCTCAGTGTAGGAGACTGAAAATACAAATAAGTCGCTGTCGGCTAATCCGAGTGTCTATGAGCAGTGTCGGGCGGGGCCTGGTGTGTGCGGGAAGTTTAAACGGTGCCCGGTGCTACACTGCTCTGCAGCATTAGCTCTACTATCCAGGAAAACCGGTCACTTCAGTTTACTATTAATGTGCGCACATTTCCTGGATAGTAGAGCTAATGCTGTACCGTGATGCCTGTGGGTTGGGGGTGTAAAAGCTGATAGTGGGCAGCGGGAGCAAGGATCCTCAGCCTGGGTATGTGTCCGTAGGTCTTTCCCTGCAGTCTTCAGGGGGCGGGGAGGGGGAATATTCTTGCTGCCAAGAGGAGTGGAGTATGTGAATCTAAATAAGCCTCTTCCTCCTCCTCCGCTGGAAGATGATGATGAGGAGTCCCAGGGTCCCGACTCCCCGCGAAGACTTTCTAGCAGTGTAGGGGACACGCACCGAGGAACATTTGTGCCTTTTGCCCACTGCCCTCACCCCTATTAGCCAATATATTTTTATTAAAAGTAAACCCAGGAAAATAATTTATCCCAACTTCTAGCTGAGGGGATCTGTGCCTGTGTATTTGATCATCACTACTGTGTAGGGAAATACAATAAAAATAAAACATTTCTCTCTAATCTCATTAGAGTATTAACTAAAGCACAGACCATCATATCTCTGCCTGCCCGGCACTCACTGCCTCTCAGTCTCTGTAACACAGAGAGCACAGCAACATGGATGAGAAGCAGTGAGTGCCGGGTATGAACAGCTGTTAGCTGAAATTGCAGGAGCGCGCAGGGACGAGACTACTAGACTCGAGAAAAGGATCCTGTACTAGTGCAAGCTTTTGAAAGACGTCAGAGAAGGAGGGGTCAGGTGGCCATTTCAAAACTGCAAGATGCGATCTAGTAAGTTTATTTTCTGCCAAAGTTTATTTAGATGGAAATTTGGCTACAGTTTACTGTAAAGATTGTTATTAACTAATCTAAATAAGTTACAGTAATTTTTGGGTTGACTGTCCCTTTAACACAACGCTAACTTACACCTACACGAAAAGAGTGACTGTACACAATCCGCCAAATATTTCAAACCTGGTACTAAAATGGAGCATAAATTACTTTTAGCTGCCGACGACTTCGGTATCTTACGGCTCCATTTTTAATGGCTCAATGGAATAGAGCCTAAAGTCTAGGGGCCTTGCAGTGTGAGCATACAATAGCAGTTAAAGGGACATAATACTCATATGCTAAATCACTTGAAACTGATGCAGTATAACTGTAAAAAGCTGACAGGAAAATATCACCTGTGCATCTATGTAAAAAAGGAAGATATTTTACTTCACAAATTCCTCAGCTCACCAGAGTAAGTACAGTGTAAAAAGTTATACTCAGCTGCTCCCAGCTGCAGGTTAAAAAAAAAAAATGAAGAAATGAACAGCAGCCAATCAGCATCAGCAGTGCTGAGGTCATGAACTCTTTTACTGTGATCTCATGAGATTTGACTTAACTCTCATGAGATTTCATAGTAAACTTCCCTAATCTGAATAGGGAAATAATATGAGAGTGCACAAGGCTCATCCCTTCAGCTGTCCCAGGACAGACATTAGAAATCCTTTACAATGGGATGTGGCTACTGAGGAACTTTTGAGGTAAAATATCTTTCTTTTTTACATAGAGATGTTCAGGTGATATTTTCTAGTCAGCTTTTTACAGCTATGCTGCAGCACTTTCAAGTGTTTAAACATTTGGGTATTATGGCCCTTTAAAGGGATGGAAAGCAGTAAATACTTTCAGATTGTGATATAAATTGTATTGTAGTGAAACAACTTTGCACTATATTGACCCTGGCACAAATCTAACCCTAATTGGCTTCAGGAGAGATTATCTGATAAGGAACTGCAAAATAATGCAGTTTTTCTTAACATATTGATAGTGACTAGCTTTGACTACTTCAGTAACAAGTCTTGATTGGTTACTCCTAATGAGGAGAGTGGTGGGCGACGTTTGACAATAAAAAATGCAGCAAGCAAGAGGACAATGCATTCAAAACATTTTCAAAATTACCTACTATGTTCATTTATTCTAAGAATTCTACAGAAAAATATTATAATGGAAAAATGTTTGCTGTACCTTTAAGAACCACCTATGTTAACCTCTGTGGTGATTAAGGGTTTAACTAGCAGTGAAGCTGTGCTTCTTCTGTATGTCTCACATCCAGAGGCATTCAGATAAAGGGGCCGATTTATCATTGGTTTGTCTGACATGATCTGCTCAGCGGATCATGTCCGGCAGACATCGCTAAATGCCGACAGCATACACTGTCGGCATTTAACATTGCACAAGTAGTTCTTGTGAACTGCTTGTGTAATGCCCCCCCCCCCCCCTGCAGATTCACGTCCAATCGGCCGCTAGCAGGGGGTGTCGATCAACTCGATCGTATTCGATCGGGTTGATTGCTTTCCGCCGCTCAGAGGCAGCGGACCAGTTAAGGAGCAGCGGTCTTAAGACCACTGATTCTTAACTGCTGTTTCCAGCAAGCCTGAAATCTTGTGCAGAAAAAGGGGGATCAGGGGACGTTATTCCAACAAGAAGACTGTGAACTACAATTTGCAATTCTAATGTAGAAAGCAAGTTAACAATTCTCTAAAGATAATAAACTAGAATTTAATTTGTAACAATAGCAAACATTGTCCTAATCTTTTAACTAATGTGTATGTCTGTATTAAAGAGACCTGAAGGCCAAAATCTTTCTTTCCTGTTTCAGACAGATCACAGAGTTTTAAACACCTATCCAATTTACTTCTATTATCAAATTTGCTTCATTCTTTTGGAATCCTTTATTGAAGGGGCACCAGTGCATAATGAATTAATAACATTGAGCTGATTTTCCTAACCAAGCCCCACAGAATTAGATGCGTTTACTTGTTTACAGACTCCCGCTGGCTCCTGTTTATGTTATCTGTCCTTTCATATGCAGGGGAGGAGAAGTGTCTGCTCTTCCTGCTCTCAGCCCCTTTCAGTGGGTGTCCCAGCTTAACCTCATCAACAGTGCTAAACTGGGAGCTTCTAAGTTTTTAAAAGATTTTATACTGGATATTTATATCAGTATCTGTGCATATTCTTCTTTATAGTAGTGTCTATTACTTGCAGTTATATGAAAATTGGTGTATACTGTCCCTTTAAAAGTAACATAGTAGGAAAATGTCCCCATGCATGTAATACATTGTAATAGACTGAAATAAAATAAGCATTGAACAAAAGGTTAAAGGGGTTCAGCCTATGACAATCACATCTGATTAATTCATTGGACACTACAGGCCTCATTCTCCAAAGCTCTTTGGACAGGTTATCCAATAAGTCTTCAGCTCTGTTATTGTTCTATTGAATTGCTCTTGATAAAGGCAGGTTGTTCGCTGAAACGCGTAGATGTAAATATATTTTAATTTCAGCTGTATATGTTTAAAAAAATGTATGCTACAGAGAATGTTCCTGATCTGGTAGTTTTTTTTGTTTTTTTTAACTGAAGGAAGCTTCAATAAACTGTGAACATCTTTCAATAAAGGGACATTAAACACTAAATAAATGCAAGATAGAATGATGCAGTCAAAGAAAAGATTAGTATAAAATAATATATATATGTATTTTTTTTTTAAAGTTTCGTTAGCTGTTTAAATAATGACAACATAAGTGTAACGTTTTAATGTTTATTAAACAATGGGAGCTGCCATGTTGTAACTTAGGTTACCTTCTCTGCTGTAGCCAATTAGAGACAGTTATAAATAGGTCACTAGAGTGTGCAGCCAATGGCTGTGTGGAATATAACAGTGTTCTGCACTTCCATTTCTAACAGGAACTGAAAAACTCACACTTTCAGTATGGATTACAGGAAAAGGGGAACAAAATAAATAATGAAAGTATATTGCAGTTTAAAGGAACAGTCTAGTATAAATTAAACTTTCATTATTCAGATAGGACTTTTAATCTTAATCAACTTTCCAATTTTACTTTTATCATCAAATTTGCTTTTTTCTCTTGGTATTCTTAGTTTAAACTAAACCTAGGTAGGCTCATATGCTAATTTCTAAGCCTTTGAGGGCTGCCTCTTATCACATGCTTTTTAAATCTCTTTTCAACACAAAGAGACAGAAAGTACACGTGGGCCATATGGATAACACTGTGTTCAGGCACACAGGGCTATTTAAAGGACCAGTCAACACAGTAGATTTGCATAATCAACAAATGCAAGATAACAAGACAATGCAACAGCACTTAGTCTGAACTTCAAATGAGTAGTAGATTTTTCTTCTGACAATTTTAAAAGTTATGTCTTTTCCCACTCCCCCTGTACCATGTGACAGCCATCAGCCAATCACAAATGCATACACGTACCATGTGACAGCCATCAGCCATTCACAAATGCATACACACTTATTCTTGCACATGCTCAGTAGGAGCTGGTGACTCAAAAAGTTTAAATATAAAAAGACTATGCACATGTAGTTATTAGAAGTAAATAGGAAAGTTGTTTAGAATCGCATGCTCTATCTGAACAATGAAAGTTTAATTTTGATTGAGTGTCCCTTTAAGATTTAGCACAATACAATGCTAAATTTAAGACAATAGATAATAAACAGTCACAGTCATGTGATCAGGGGGCTGGAAGAAGGTTCCTAGATACAAGGTAATCACAGAGGTAAAAAGTATATTACTATAACTGTGTTGGTTATTAGGGATGGGCGAATGTTTCGCAACATTCGAAAAACGGCACGAATTTTAACACATTCGTTCGTTCGAATCGAATTTCGAATGTTTACATAACATTCTAACATTCGATTTTCGAATATTCGGTTTCGAATTTTACGATTACATTCGAAAAAATTCGAATTCGAAAAATTCGAATTTAGATTGTAATAGTATTTCTAATGCTTTTTCTTTAAATGTAATATTCGAATTATGCAATATTCGAATTCGAAAAATTCGAATTTAGATTGTAATAGTATTTCTAATGCTTTTTCTTTAAATGTAATATTCGAATTATGCAATATTCGAATTCGAAAAATTCAAATTTAGATTGTAATAGTATTTCTAATGCTTTTTCTTTAAATGTAATATTCGAATTATGCAATACGTGTATTCAAATTCGAAAAATTCAAATTTAGATTGTAATAGTATTTCTAATGCTTTTTCTTTAAATGTAATATTCGAATTATGCAATACGTGTATTCGAATTCGAAAAATTCGAATTTAGATTGTAATAGTATTTCTAATGCTTTTTCTTTAAATGTAATATTCGAATTATGCAATATTCGAATTCGAAAAATTCGAATTTAGATTGTAATAGTATTTCTAATGCTTTATCTTTAAATGTATTATTCGAATTATGCAATATTCGAATTCGAAAAATTCGAATTTAGATTGTAATAGTATTTCTAATGCTTTTTCTTTAAATGTAATATTCGAATTATGCAATACGTGTATTCGAATTCGAAAAATTCGAATTTAGATTGTAATAGTATTTCTAATACTTTTTCTTTAAATGTAATATTCGAATTATGCAATATTCGAATTCGAAAAATTCGAATTTAGATTGTAATAGTATTTCTAATGCTTTTAAATGTAATATTCGAGTTATGCAATACGTGTATTCAAATTCGAAAAATTCGAATTTAGATTGTAATAGTATTTCTAATACTTTTTCTTTAAATGTAATATTCGAATTATGCAATATTCGAATTCGAAAAATTCGAATTTAGACTGTAATAGTATTTCTAATGCTTTTTCTTTAAATGTAATATTCGAATTATGCAATACGTGTATTCGAATTCGAAAAATTTGAATTTAGATTTTAATAGTATTTCTAATGCTTTTTCTTTAAATATAATATTCAAATTATGCAATACGTGTATTCGAATTCGAAAAATTCGAATTTAGATTGTAATAGTATTTCTAATGCTTTTAAATGTAATATTCGAGTTATGCAATACGTGTATTCAAATTCGAAAAATTCGAATTTAGATTGTAATAGTATTTCTAATACTTTTTCTTTAAATGTAATATTCGAATTATGCAATATTCGAATTCGAAAAATTCGAATTTAGACTGTAATAGTATTTCTAATGCTTTTTCTTTAAATGTAATATTCGAATTATGCAATACGTGTATTCGAATTCAAAAAATTCGAATTTAGATTGTAATAGTATTTCTAATGCTTTTTCTTTAAATATAATATTCGAATTATGCAATACGTGTATTCGAATTTGAAAAATTCGAATTTAGATTGTAATAGTATTTCTAATGCTTTTAAATGTAATATTCGAATTATGCAATATTCGAATTTGAAAAATTCGAATTTATATTCGAATTCGAAAAATTCGAATTTCGAATGTAGACATTCGATATAATTATAAACATTCGAATTCGAAAGTGACATTCGAAAATTGTAAATAACATTCGATTTTCGAATTTTTAAGAATATTCGTTCTTATCGACATTCGAATTTAGAATTCGAATTTCGGTAATAACATTCGTTCTAGATTCGAAATTCGAAAATTTGCACATTCGCCCATCCCTATTGGTTATGCAAAACTGGGGAATGGGTAATAAAGGGAGTATCTATCTTTTAAAACAATAACAGTTCTATGGTAGACTGTCCCTTTAAGTGTTTTTATATATACAATTTATCATTTTATATTACCATCTCAAAGTGTTTAATATCCCTTTAAGTAGTGGATGCTACTTGGAGGTGTTACACTGTTGCACCTTTGTTCTTTTGAGATCTGTGTGGACGTTTGAAGCAGCTGTTGGAGAGGGAAGTGCCACCATTATTAGATATCTAAGAAGTCTTTTTTTTAATTTTAGACTTGAAATGGGTTTATCTCATAATACAGGGCCCTCGGTGGGGAGGGACTTGTACATAACAATATAAGATCTATTCACCCCTTACAGATTTTGTGTAATTGCTATCCATAAAAGCAAGTTTGTAATCATTAGTTGCTATATCGCTGTCAAACTTCCTCCAGGACTCTAAACAACAGAGACTTTTCAGCATAAAAAAGGAAGCATCTCTTTACATGAAGATAAAATGTGCGCTGCTGTGTGCAGTTTACATAGTGATAATATAACGTTCACGGTTCCCTGCTACACCAAGCACCAGTTGGCATCTGCCATTTGTTGCACACAGATCTTATAACCCTCTGCTGACGTCACTCTCGGGGAGTTGGTTGCAATTAAAAAAACACTCTGTGCTCTTCTGACATATGGGATTTCTTAATAGAACTGTCTTGAGAAAGACTATGGAGTAGATTTAACAAGCAGCGGATGCTTCTTTCTACGCCCGAAGTTTCCAGCTCGCCGGAAACATAAGTTATGAAGGACCTTTAACGTGTCGGACTTTAATCATCCCGATCCGATCGGGATGATTGACACTTCCTGCTAGCGGCCAATCGAATCGGCCGCGAATGTACAGGGGGCGGCATTGCACAAGCATTTTACAATAAATGCTTGTGCAATGTTAAATGCCTACAGCGTATGCTGTCGACATTTAGCGATGTCGGGTGGCGAAACAGCGAATCCTGTTCACCCGGCACTTGTTAAATCTACCCCTATAGCTGAAATATATGAGAACGCGCTATTATTGCACTTTATACCAAGCAGCTGGCAATACATTTATATGGGGGATAGACATAGAGATATACTTGTTACAGGACATGACTAGGCTAATAAAACCAACCAGGTAAATGTATTTCTCAGGTAGACGTGATAAATCTTTGTCTATTAGAATAAATTAGAAGCTCAGCAACTCCCCATTTACTGATATGTAGTAGAGTTAGATAAAACAGTTACGTCCTAATCAATATAGGGCTAGAATACGAGTGGAGCGCTATTTATTGCGCATGCGATGTACGTATCTCTATGTTAAAGCCTTTTGCATGTCTTTTTTTTTTTTTAACACCTGAGCCCTTATATCTTTGAGCCCTTACAACTTTTTTGGGCAATGTTTTTTTTAATATTTTTTATAAGACAGTGTTATTATGAATGTAACTATACAATGTATTTTTTATGTGTTTTTTCCACTTTTTATTTGAGCGTAACAGTTAATCAGAAAGCATAAATCGTGATTGTGCTCCCACGTTTGAATTTACTTTCAACTCTTAATAAATGTGCTCCTTCCGACACGCTCATACAGCCGCAATAAACCTGATATTGCTTGTGCACAGCAGTTAGCGCTCCACTCGTAATAATGCTCATAATTAGGAAGGAAGGATAAAGACTAAGCAGATCACAGTTTTTTTCAGGTTAAATTAGCTCATAAGCTTTGTATGCAGATCTGGGGAAAATATCCAATCAGGGATTTGTTACAACATGTGATCAATATGGGATTCAGTTAATCACAGCAATCAGTTCATGAAACACCTGATAGCAGCAGCGTGCATGAGGATGTTTCAGAGTGATTAAAAATGGGTGAGACACTTTCATTTTTTTAAATGGCATAGGAGCTAGTGTTATTAATTATGACATTATAGCAATTTGACATAATCCTTCATAAGACAGGGTATTGCATCTTTATCCAATATACAAAGAGTCAGGGTTTTTTCCACTATGGGTAGATAATGCACTAATTAATTGTAATGGTACATACATTAAATACTTCTGCAGATGGATCAAAAAAGGCATCAGTTTTACTTTACTATATTGCCCCACAAACGCATGCTGTCGGAATCTCAATTACCACCCTGTGTGTTTTTGTATAATTGTCTAAATAACATCTTAAAAGCTGCATGAATTACCCCCCTGACACCTAAAATGTTAAATATCTATTTAACTTTAAAGAAACAGTATAAAGTAGTAAAAACCTAATCGCTGAAGGGGGCGCTCAAGATGCAGTATAATCAATAATCTAGAACAAAAGTATATATGATGGGGCAATGTTAAGCTATCATAGATGAGTATATACACAATAAAGGCAGAAAACAGTAAATTCTTAGATACTGTAGTGAAAATACACTTGCAATTGTGAAAAATTAGACAGTCCTTTATACGTTATTCAAAGGATAACGATTGCTGTAGCAGCTGCCTCCTCCTCACTGGATGGTCCAGGTAGTACTATATAAGATAAAACAGAATGGAGGGGCGCCTCATGTGTGGTATCATCTATTAATTAACAACGAGTCACAGAACTATTGCCAAATGGGTACTCACAAATTTGGAGAGCACACTTATGTGCTGGTAGGGGCGGGCTGCAGAATTAGAAAGGTGTGACAGCTCCCCCACTTGAAGGCGCTCTTGGCGTAAGATGGTGGTGCTATAAGGGAGACAAGAAATACGGGCACCACATGTGCAGGCTATTAATGGCACAACCACAACAGATTCCTTAATGTGGAGGGTACTCACATATTCCAAGAGCACACCAATGTGCTTGTAGAAGCAGGCTGCAGATTGGTAGAGGTGTGGCAGCTCACCCAAACTCTAGGTATCCTGATATTTGTATGGTATCTTGATATTTGTATGGTAATGTGTTCCCTCAGGTGCTGGGCTGGCCTCTCATAGGTGAACAATGGCAGATGGTGGGTAGAAATGAATCCACTCAAAGGATAAAAGATATATCCAAATTTATTTAAAAAAGCATAAAAGTTTAAAAACAACAGCACAATGATTGCTGATGAGAGTGGATAACAGGGTGTCCAATAATCACCCAATCATGCAACGCGTTTCACGTTTCACAGACCGTTTCATCAGGCATAAAAAATCTTATAAATCTTATCTTATATAGTATAAAGTAGTAACAGTTTTAATTTATAGGAATTTCATTATTTAATTATTTAGTTATCTATTCTTGAAATCGACACACATATGAAGTATTTTGGAAGAAGGATATAGTTATACTAAAGGGAAAACTTCAAAGCAGCATTTCTACTTAGTAATGATTCCTTTAAAGTACAATTCACTCTGAGTTTCTAAATTAAAATGTTTAGTAGTAAAAAAACAAATCTTTGCAATATACTTTTATCATTTATTTTGCATCCTTTCCTGGTAATTTAAGTCTGAAGATTAGAATGTTTCAGTTTCTTTTGCTTCTTAAAATGAGGTTTGGTGCAAGGGGCTGAAAACTTTAATAGTGCCCCTTTATCTTTTCATACAAACAATATGTGAAGGGACTTGAAACTCAAAACAATTTCTCTCATGATTCAGACAGAACATACAAATTTAGACAACTTTTGAATTTACTTCTAATATCAAATTTGCTTCATTCTCTTGGCATTCTTTGTTGAAGGAGAAGCAATGCACCACTGGAAGCTAAATGAACAGATTGAGCGAGCCAATGAAAAGAGGCAAATGTATGCATCCTCCAAACAGCAGTCAGCACCCTGTAATGCATGGCGCTCCTGTGCCTACCTAGGTATACTTTTCAATAAAGGATACCAGGAGAACTAATCAAATTAGATAATAGCATTGGAAACTTGTTTAAAATTGCTTGCTCTCTCTTATTCATGAAAGACAAAACTTGGGTTTCATGTCCCTTTAACATGTTTAAACAGTGTCTTTAACGGTGCTTTACATTTTGTGGCTGTATTTTTAAGGACACTGGCACGTTTGTTTACTGTTGTCATAACGGTGACATTGAGATAACTCCAGCTAATGCAGTATGATTGCAGAGCTGACCATATCAAAACATGATGTTGTACAGTTAGGATTAGGTTATCTATATGTATGGATAAGGCATCCAATTAACCTCTTAGCTGCCAGAAAGGGCTGCAATGCATGTCTTTCATCCTCTCTGGCAGTTAAGAGGTTAAAGGGACAGTCTAGTTAATTAAAAAATTAATGATTCAGATAGGGGATGCAATTTTAAACAACTTTCCCATGGACTTTTATCATGAAATGTGCTTTGTTCTCTTGGTAGTCCTTGTTGAAAGCTAAAGCTTGGTAGGCTCATATGCTAATTTCTAAGCCCTAGAAGGCCGCCTCTTATCTCAGGGCATTTTGACAGTTAGAGGGCGTTAGTTCATGTGTGCCATATAGATAACATTGTGCTCATGCACGTGGAGTTACCTAGGAGTTAGCACTGATTTGCTAAAATGCAAGTCTGTCCAAAGAACTAAAATAAGGGGGTAGTCTGAAGAAGAGGCTTAGATACAAGGTAATCACAGATTTAAAAAGTGTATTAATATAACTGTGATGGTTATGCAAAACTGGGGAATGGGTAATAAAGGGATTATTTATCTTTTCAAACAATAACAATTTTGGAGTAGACTGTCTCTTTAAATCTATGATGTCCTATTTCTCATTTTTAATGTTTTCCATTTTAAACATGGGTTTATATATTGCAAGCATTTAAATTGCAGGCCATTACTGGCGGTAGCATGATGAAAACCAGAACATTTCTAATAGGGTGTGTTAACCGGTGACCTCTCGGTAATAAATCTAATGATAAAAGCATACTTTGTTATTATAACCAGTCCTTGGTTACTGTTCTAACAGATGGGAGCTGCTGCAGTTACATATCTGTGATCGGTCATTTTCCTGCACTAAGAATGTGTTTGCAACTCACCGGATTCTGTACACATTAGTATTCTGCTAGCAGCACACCCAAGCTTGGGAAATTGTTTTGTCCATAACCAGAGGGAACGCTGAAACCGCACTCCAGCTATAAACCAGCCAATGTAATTGGTTTTAATTTTAATTTTTGTAATAGGTTTAAATTAATAGAAGCAGCTGCTATCACAGTGTGTGGGTGTCCTTACCAGAAGGCATAGAGCAAAAAAATAATAAGAAAAGAAAAAAGTAAATAGTGTGTAAGACAACAAAGGTTAATTCAAGAACTAAGCAATGTCTGATGCTTAGCAAGAATGTTAAATGTAAGATTCTGAACAGTGAATTTCCTTTCTCTAATTCCTGGATAACATCACAATCATATTACCTTCCACTATATAAAATGTGCTTTGTGTATCTAAACATTGAACTCTCTCTCTGCGTGACTCACTTAAATAGATTAGTGGATACAAAGCGTTGGATAGATAAGGATAGATTAGCTGAGAGTAAAATCCTAATATCATTACTTTTTTTTTTCCAAGACCAGGTTTAAATAGTGGCTCAGAGACTTTGTGTTTTTAACCTTTCAACTGCCAGAAAACCGGCAATGGACAATGCTACGTGACTTTGATTTAACCTTCCTTGTTTTGATGTAAAATATTATAAATGTTGGTAATCTTAGAACTGTTTAAAGGGACATGAAACCCAATTGTTTTCCTTCATGATTCAGATAGAGCATGTCATTTTAAGCAACCACGCAGAGCATGCTAGGAGTTCTTCACTTACAACTGAAACAAAAAACTGTACAAAAAAGATAGAAGTTAGCGAGACCACACAAAACAGGGCCTTTAATACATTGCTTTAAAGATGGGTCAAACAACAGCATCAGGGCTATAGAGGAAAGTGCTATAGAATGATGCTAGAGGCTATTAATACTGAGAGCCTAATTAATTAAACTTGTAGCCATATTGTAATTCAGTGGTCTCTTCTTCACATACAGAACCCTGCATAGTGAGATAA
The DNA here is from genome assembly GCF_027579735.1 of Bombina bombina. Lineage (NCBI taxonomy): Eukaryota > Metazoa > Chordata > Amphibia > Anura > Bombinatoridae > Bombina > Bombina bombina. The sequence goes on along the minus strand of NC_069508.1, from coordinate 168,595,100 downwards.
ACATCTCTCAACGTGAAATTTGTGTTTCACAAATCACAGTACTGAGGAGACTTCTTAGATCATCTCACCTGAGCAGAGAGCTTTAGAACGTCAGGCCCTAAATGTGGATAGGTCAGAATATAGAAGCCAATACTGAATGATGCAGGTCAGAATGTAGAGACCACAGATACTGAACGCCGGCAGGTTAGTATGTAGAGACCACAGATACTGAACGCTGGCAGGTCAGAATGTAGAGACTACAGATACTGAATGTTTGCAGGTTAGAATGTAGAGGCCATGGATACTGAAGGCTGACAGGTCAGAATGTAGAGACCACAGATACTGAACGCCGGCAGGTCAGAATGTAGAGACTACAGATACTGAATGTTTGCAGGTTAGAATGTAGAGGCCATGGATACTGAACGCTGACAGGTCAGAATGTAGAGACCACAGATACTGAACGCCGGCAGGTTAGTATGTAGAGACCACAGATACTGAACGCTGGCAGGTTAGTATGTAGAGACCACAGATACTGAACCCTGGCAGGTTAGAATGTAGAGACCACAGATACTGAACGCCGGCAGGTTAGTATGTAGAGACCAGGGATACTGAATGTTGGCAAGTCAGAATGTAGAGGCCACAGATACTGAATGACGGCAGGTCAGAATGGCCAGGGATATTGAATATTGGAAGGTCAGAATGTAAAGGCCAGGATAATGAATGATGATAAGGCAGAATCTCGAGTCCAGTAATGCTAAATGTTGGCAGGTTAGAAGGTAGAAGCCAGGGATGCTGAATGATGACAAGGCAGAATGTAGAGATAGTATATCGAACAATGGCAGGTCACATTGTAGTGATCAGGGATACTAAATGATGGCAGGTCACAATGTAGTGGTCAGGGATACTGAATGACTGCAGGTCACATTGTAGTGGTCAGGGATACTGAATGACTGCAGGTCACATTGTAGTGGTCAGGGATACTGAATGACTGCAGGTCACATTGTAGTAGGCAGGGATACTGAATGACTGCAGGTCACATTGTAGTGATCAGGGATACTAAATGATGGCAGGTCACAATGTAATGGTCAGGGATACTGAATGACTGCAGGTCACATTGTAGTGGTCAGGGATACTGAATATCTGCAGGTCACATTGTAGTGGTCAGGGATACTGAATGACTGCAGGTCACATTGTAGTAGGCAGGGATACTGAATGACTGCAGGTCACATTGTAGTGGTCAGGGATACTAAATGATGGCAGGTCACAATGTAGTGGTCAGGGATACTGAAGGACTGCAGGTCACATTGTAGTAGGCAGGGATACTGAATGACTGCAGGTTACATTGTAGTGGTCAGGGATACTGAATAATGGCAAGTCACATTGCAGTGGTCAGGGATACTGAATAATGACAGGTCACATTGCAGTGGTCAGGGATACTGAATGACTGCAGGTCACATTGTAGTGGTCAGGGATACTGAATAATGGCAGGTCACATTGTAGTGGTCAGGGATACTGAATAATGGCAGGTCACATTGTAATGGTCAGGGATACTGAATAATGGCAGGTCACATTGCAGTGGTCAGGGATACTGAATAATGGCAGGTCACATTGTAATGGTCAGGGATACTGAATAATGGCAGGTCACATTGCAGTGGTCAGGGATACTGAATAATGGCAGGTCACATTGCAGTGGTCAGGGATACTGAATGACTGCAGGTCACATTGCAATGGTCAGGGATACTGAATAATGGCAGGTCACATTGTAGTGGTCAGGGATACTGAATAATGGCAGGTCACATTGTAGTGGTCAGGGATACTGAATGACTGCAGGTCACATTGCAATGGTCAGGGATACTGAATAATGGCAGGTCACATTGCAGTGGTCAGGGATACTGAATGACTGCAGGTCACATTGCAATGGTCAGGGATACTGAATAATGGCAGGTCACATTGTAGTGGTCAGGGATACTGAATAATGGCAGGTCACCTTTCAGTGGTCAGGGATACTGAATGACTGCAGGTCACATTGCAATGGTCAGGGATACTGAATAATGGCAGGTCACATTGTAGTGGTCAGGGATACTGAATAATGGCAGGTCATATTGTAGTGGTCAGGGATACTGAATGACTGCAGGTCACATTGCAATGGTCAGGGATACTGAATGACTGCAGGTCACATTGCAGTGGTCAGGGATACTGAATGACTGCAGGTCACATTGCAATGGTCAGGGATACTGAATAATGGCAGGTCACATTGTAGTGGTCAGGGATACTGAATAATGGCAGGTCACATTGTAGTGGTCAGGGATACTGAATAATGGCAGGTCACATTGTAGTGGTCAGGGATACTGAATAATGGCAGGTCACATTGTAGTGGTCAGGGATACTGAATAATGGGAGGTCACATTGCAGTGGTCAGGGATACTGAATAATGGCAGGTCACATTGCAGTGGTCAGGGATACTGAATAATGGCAGGTCACATTGCAGTGGTCAGGGATACTGAATGACTGCAGGTCACATTGCAATGGTCAGGGATACTGAATGACTGCAGGTCACATTGCAATGGTCAGGGATACTGAATAATGATACTGAATGACTGCAGGTCACATTGCAGTGGTCAGGGATACTGAATGACTGCAGGTCACATTGTAATGGTTAGGGATACTGAATAATGATACTGAATGACTGCAGGTCACATTGTAGTGGTCAGGGATACTGAATGACTGCAGGTCACATTGCAGTGGTCAGGGATACTGAATAATGGCAGGTCACATTGCAGTGGTCAGGGATACGGAATGACTGCAGGTCACATTGCAGTGGTCAGGGATACGGAATGACTGCAGGTCACATTGCAATGGTCAGGGATACTGAATAATGATACTGAATGACTGCAGGTCACATTGCAATGGTCAGGGATACTGAATGACTGCAGGTCACATTGCAATGGTCAGGGATACTGAATAATGATATTGAATGACTGCAGGTCACATTGTAGTGGTCAGGGATACTGAATGACTGCAGGTCACATTGTAGTGGTCAGGGATACTGAATGATGGCTATACAGGCTAGAAATACTGATAGAACAGTGAACAGATTGGAATGAGAGATGATATTTGAATATAGATATTAAATGGTGCCAATTCAAATCTACTGGATTAAGTGAATTGCTTTTCATAGGTTTGCAAATTCCATCCCCTGCAAATCAATACAAAGCTGTTATTGTAAGGTTTCCAGGAATTCCAATATTTCAGAAAAAAAAAAATTAAGAATATTTTAAAATTATCTTCATCAACACTTTTTCTGTTGGGCAGAGTATATTTGGTTTATCTACACTTGTGTTACATTACAGCATTAACTATAGAAGACTTACCTCCTACTCTTCCAAAACACTTTAAACTGTAAGTTTTACACCACATTAGAGCTCCTTACTGTTCTGAGCCACCAGCCCCAAAGTGACAAGTCTTTATTTTTAGATTTTAAATGGCCGGTGGTTTGTCAATCAGATGATATACCATCTAATCCTTTGGTTATGCAAAGCCACACCTAGATTAGTATGTAAAGAGCAAAAAAGGAGGTGGCAGTACGGGTCACCAAGGAGGACATAGGGACATATGGAGGAAAACAAGTGTAATTTAGACTAATTTCTCATGGGAACAAAATAACATAGCTTCCAAGATTTGCTATTGGGATTGTGCAGTTGGGGAAAATTTTGACAACAATATTAATCTGTTAACATAAATGTGTCAACCCTTTATTTCCTATGGGGAATGTGTTCAAGGAAGAAGAGCGGCAGCTGTCTGGCAGATTAAACTTGAATAAAGCAATAAAGTTAAAGTAGTAGCTAGTGCTAATGCTACAAGTCAGAAGCAGCACAATATTTTTTTCCCTTTTTTAAATGTGATCATGACTGACCAAGAACAAAAGTGAAGCCTATATACCTATTAACTGACACATAAATCAATCAGCTGACAAGAACATTTCTTGAACTAGTTATTGATTAGAGACAATTTTAACTTTTTAATCCGGCAAGATTTGCACACGTATTTATTGAAAGTAAAAATTTAGTGCGCAAGTGTAAGACTCAGGAGCACTAACCTCACTACTTCGGATATTGTGACCGCGCTAACTCCTCCTGCTTATAGAATTTTAAGGGGAGCCCTACAGAAAGCCCTATTAGTTATTGCTCACACTCTGGCACTGACACTGTGCTAGATAAACTAGGATTGACTATTGAAACAAATAAAGGGGACTTTCATTCATGAAGTATAAGATATTTCGTTGAAAGCTCCTTTATTTGTTTCAATCGATCACCGTTTTTAACTGCTACAGCAGCCCACAGCTAAAAAAAATTTGCTAAGAGGTGACGTTTTCACCTCTTAGCCAATAGCCGTGCGGTAAATCCGGCTTGGCGCCCATGGGAGCCTGATTTACCGCACGGCTATTGGCTAAGAGGTGAAAACGTCACCTCTTGTCAAAATTTGTTTTTAGCCGTGGGCTGCTGTATACTTATACTTCATGAATGAAAGTCCCCTTTATTTTTTTCAACAGTCAATCCTAGCGTTTGTAAAACGCTAGGATTTACCTTCACTTTAACTGGGAAGGGCTCAAAAGTGTTTGTGTATATATGTGTATTTATGTGTTTATATGTGTGTATACATGTGTATTTATGTATTTATATGTGTATACATGTGTATTTATGTATTTATATGTGTGTATACATGTGTATTTATGTATTTATATGTGTGTATATATATGTGTATTTATGTGTTTATTTGTGTGTATACATGTGTATTTATGTATTTATATGTGTATACATGTGTATTTATGTATTTATATGTGTGTATACATGTGTATTTATGTATTTATATGTGTATACATGTGTATTTATGTATTTATATGTGTGTATACATGTGTATTTATGTGTTTATATGTGTGAATACATGTGTATTTATGTATTTATATGTGTATACATGTATATTTATGTATTTATATGTGTGTATACATGTGTATTTATGTATTTATATGTGTATACATGTGTATTTATGTATTTATATGTGTTTACATGTGTATTTATTTATTTATATGTGTGAATACATGTGTATTTATATGTGTATACATGTGTATTTATATGTATGTATACATGTGTATTTATGTATTTATATGTATACATGTGTATTTATGCATTTATATGTGTGTATACATGTGTATTTATGTATTTATATGTGTATAGCTGTGTATTTATGTATTTATATGTGTGTATACATGTGTATTTATGTATTTATATGTGTATACCTGTGTATTTATGTATTTATATGTGTGTATACATGTGTATTTATGTATTTATATGTGCATACATGTGTATTTATGTATTTATATGTGTGTATACATGTGTATTTATGTATTTATATGTGTATACATGTGCATTTATGTGTTTATATGTGTGTATACATGTGTATTTATGTATTTATATGTGTATACATGTATACATGTGTATTTATGTATTTATATGTGTATACATGTATATTTATGTATTTATATGTGTATACATGTGTATTTATGTATTTATATGGGTGTATACATGTGTATTTATGTATTTATATGTGTATTTATGTATTTATATGTGTATACATGTGTATTTATGTATTTATATGTGTATACATGTGTATTTATATGTGTATACATGTATGTATGTCTATGTATGTCACATACATATTTACACATAAATACACATGTATACACATATAGAGAGATGTATACATACACATATATATATATATATATATATATATATATAAAACACAAAAAACCCAGCACTCACTAGCAGATTCACAGCAATGTTTAAAAGCAAAACTGGGGGAAGTCAGTTACATTTGGCGCCAAAGTATTAAGCCCAGGACCACGACAAGGTCTCCCCCTTCCTGGGACCCTAACCAGCACCCACACAATGCATACTTCCAAACAAACCAACTGGGAACCTCCCAGGGTGACACAGGCTTTTGTAACCTCCCCTATGTAAATACAAAACACAGGAATGGACCGCACTCACAGACTGGACTGGGTACACATCCTAAGCCACTGTTAACTCCACAGCCCCTGGGAGGTTCCCAGTTGGTTTGTTTGGAAGTATGCATTGTGTGGGTGCTGGTTCGGGTCCCAGGAAGGGGGAGACCTGGGCTTAATACTTTGGCGCCAAATGTAACTGACTTCCCCCAGTTTTGCTTTTAAACATTGCTGTGAATCTGCTAGTGAGTGCTGTTTTTTTTGTGTTTTGTGTTAATGATTGTAATGCTCCCCTGCGGATAGGGTTGCCACCTCAGCCATGTTTTTTTGGATACTTATGAGTTACACATGCTGCAGGGAGGAACATGTATTGTGTTTCTGGACAGCACTATTTATAGTCCTCCTTGCACACCCTGCAGCATGTGTAACTTATAAGTGTTCTGTATTTTAAGGGACAGGTGGCAACCCTACCTATATTATGAGGTTATTTGTCCTTTATTTGTACGGTATACTTTAGATAGAGGCTCTCTCTGTTAGTGCACCCTTAAATGCTTGCAACTAAATGTTGCAATGGGAATTTAATGTTTACAGTTTGCTGGTTAAATCAGATATATATGAGCAGCTGTTTTTTAGCATTGAAAGTGTATCTATTGATAGAGAAACATAAACACTGTAACTAGCAACACAGTGCAAAAACCAATATCTATTGAGAACATTTTTTATATATATATATTTATAGGTGTAACTTGGGTTGTCTGCCCAGTCATATATTAATTGGTTTAGCACAGTACTTTTTTGGTTAATAGATATTGTATATCTATTGTATGCTTTAAGAGTGGTATATATTAATCACTTAAATTATGTAGCTTATAACCCTAGGTAAAGGACATCCTAATTTTCGAGTGTTCACATTCGTCTCCTTACTCTTTAAAGCAAACTAAGCTGCTTATAGGCATAGAACCTGTCAAACCAATCTGCCCCCTGCACAAATCAAACACCAACTCTGCCAAATATTCCTCTTAAAGGGGCACCAAACCCAAATTTTTTCTTTTGTGATTCAGAATAGAGCATGAAATTTTAAGCAACTTTCTCATTTACTCCTATTATCAAATTTTCTTCATTCTCTTGGAATCTTTATTTGAAATGCAAGAATGTAAGTTTAGATGCCGGCCCATTTTGGTGAACAACCTGGGTTGTCACCAATAAAAAAAGTGCTGTCCAGATTACTGAACCAAAAAAGAAAAAGCTTAGATGCCTTCTTTTTCAAATAAAGATAGCAAGAGAACGAAGACAAAATTGATAAAAGGAGTAAATTAGAAAGTTGCTTAAAATTGCATGCTCTATCTGAATCACAAAAGAAAAAAAATTGGGTTCAGTGTCCCTTTAAGTTGTTCAATCTATCTGGAGGCTAGTGATGATTAAAATAGCGTTGTCATTAACATAAGATTTTTTAAAAACTAAGAGATCCCATTAGCTCCACCCACTTAAAGATTGTCTTTCCCATTTTTTTATTGTAACTAATAAAAGTTATATTTTAGTCGCACAAACCACATTTTGGTTTGTACCACATTATGAGTTTAATGAATCTAATTTAGAATCCAGAGTGCTTAATATGTATCCTTTGTGATGGATTTTATCCACCATTGTGTCAGTTGTTTCCTCTAGTAGATATAGCACCTTTTACCCTAAACCTTCAAATATAAACTGATACAAGGAATATCAAGGTTCTACTTATTCTCAGGTAGTGTCATTAGTATTTTTCACTCTTTTCAAAACATTTTAGTGGTGTATTTATTTACATGGTGTAGATTCACTAAAGCTCTATTCATCACTATTGTATAGTCTGTCTGCAGTGGGCAGTACACACATTCACATATGTACAGTATATCTATTTAATGTGTGATATCCTGTACAGCTAATGGGATCTGCAGGATGCTAAGCTTGGCCTGGGTAAATGTTTGCTTCTAATTCACACGTTATTGTGATTGTCAGTTTCAGACCAGTTATCCTCATACATGGGATTTAAATAGGGATCACACTTTTGTGACCAGGATTTCATACAGGATTGTGCCTTTATGACCGGGATCTCAAACAGGATTGTGCCTTCATGACCAGGATTTTAAATTTAACTGCATCTTTGTGACAGAGATGTCACCATTAGTGGTTCTTGTTTAGATGTTGTGGCTTTAAAAAAGAAATTAGATGGCACAACAATATATTTTTTTAAAGAAAAAAAACACGACTTACAATACACAATTGAATTATAGTAATAGAAATTGCAAAAAGACAAAACGGGTTCACGACAGTGTGGGTTTTTAGTCTGCATCATTATTATAGCTACATTATTGAAAAGGAGGAAATCTCATCCCTCAGATTCCCAGTTTTTATCCCAATAACGTACTTAACAACTGAAAATGTGTTTTAGCAACTTTTCTAGTGAAAACCCCCTTATACACTGTACAAAGGGTTAATTCAAAACAAAGGATAATAAAACCAGTGAGCGCAGGGTGAACAACACTAAACTCCTGAGAATACCTATGTGTTCCCAAAATAGGTAAATAAAATGGCTAAAAAGGGGGAGTGAATCAGGAGCGCTACAGCTAAAGGTGCTAAGAAATAAGACTATATGTTCTATACTTAGAAATATGACAAGGACAATAACGTATCTAAAATATGACACAATTTAATTGCACAAAAAATAATACAAATAAAAACGGACGTCTCCGTAAGTAAAACTTCTTAAGTTGCTGCCATATAAATATTGCAATAGCAGAAAGAGTTTGTGGTGCAAATATAAACAGTCCAGTGTACACTTTCAGTATCTTTATTACGTGTTGGTTTGCTAGCAAACAATGGCTTACCCCAGACCTTCCACTCGATGTTCTCTGTGGGTTAGTTACAGCCGTTTGCGCGCTGACGTCACTTATGTAGGCACTGTCCCAAACGGGCTCTCTGATTGGTCCAAATTCGGAACCAGCCAACAACGGTAGTGGTGACTCTTTTAGCTATGGTATAGCGATCATCCGATGACAAATACCTGCTCTTAGTGCTAGATAGCACGCAAGGTACAGAAATGAAAGATGTAAGTAAACTTGATTATCCGATAAGGAGTTCAGAGAGTTAGTTGCAAGTCTTTTCAATAGCTAATTATATTAGCGAAATTGCACAATCCTCAGTGAACACTGTGGTAGCTCCAGCTACATATAGTGAATCTCAGTGGTTGTTGCAGCACATCAACGCGTTTCTCCCTCTACAGGGCTTTCTCAAGATGAATAATCTGCAACAGGTGTATCTCCATTTAAAGGTGTAGCTTGCTTCTCATTGGTTATGAGACACCTGGGAGTGTTACCTAAGGCGGTCTTAATATTTAAGATGGTATTGGCAAGCAACCATATAGCTACTTCACATTAATATAGAAAAGGGTGGTCTCTATCACTAAATTTCACAGAGCTCCCTTAAAAGTGATCCTTATAGTTAATATTGTGTCTTTTAGACAATTTCTCAATCATTTCTGTTAAAATTATCTACTAAAAACATTTATTAAAAACATTTATTAAAGACAATGAGTACTTAGAACATAGTTAGAAGATAGTCATATTGTGGGTCTAAATTGGTACTTTATGTGTCATATAATAAGGTGCAAAATTGTGCATTACATAGCTATTATTAGTCAAATAAAAATGGGGAAATATCTAGTTCAGAATTTAGACCAGCCGGGAACAAAGTATTATGTCTATAAATCAATTCTGCCTCTTTTATTTTCAGAAATTTTTCTAAATTTCCCCCCCTCCAATTCTGCTTAACTTGTAGTATACCCCAATACTTTAAATCTTTAGTATTGCCCTTGTGTACAGATTTAAAGTGCCTATATAGATTAGTGTCTACCACTCCCTTCTCAATGCATAATAGATGTTCTCTTATCCTATCTTTGATCTTACGCTTAGTCTCCCCAAAATAAAACAAGTTGCATGTGCATTTAAGAATATAAATTACCCCCTTTGTGGTGCATCTAATGCATTGCTAAATAGTGATTTCTTCTCCTGAATTTGGAATGGTGATAGCTTTTCTTTTGTCACTATGTGTGCATGCCTTGCATGAATAGCAAGGAAAGAAACCTGATATTTTTCCCCCTTGTAAATCTTTTTGTATGAAATTTGGTTTCTTATTTATCTCACGTGAACTAGGCGCAAGTATTGTTTTAAATTTTTTTGTCTTTTTAAAAATTAGTCTAGGTTTGTGAGGGAGTGCATCTCCTAATATTGGGTCAGCTTTTAGGATGGCCCAGTGTTTATTTAGAATTCTTCTCATGATGCCATGATCTACATTGTATTCCGTTATAAATGGGACGTCAATTAAATCTGAATTCTCTTTAGTTGTCTTTTGTTTATATGTGAGGAGCCTCTTTCTGTCAGTATTCCTTGCTCTTGTTACAGCCCTATTGACAACTTCCTCATCATATCCTTTATCTCTGAATTTTTCAATTAAGGACTCTATTTGGTATTCAAAGTCTGAGAGTCTGGAGCAATTTTTTCTCACTCTCAGACTTTGGCCCACAGGAATGTTGTCCTTCCATTGCTGGAGATGACAACTTTTAGAATGAATAATCGGATAATCAAGTTTACTTACATCTTTCATTTCTGTACCTTGCGTGCTATCTAGCACTAAGAGCAGGTATTTGTATTTGTCATCGGATGATCGCTATACCGTAGCTAAAAGAATCACCACTACCGCTGTTGGCTGGTTCCGAATTTGGACCAATCAGAGAGCCCGTTTGGGACAGCGCCTACATAAGTGACGTCAGCGCGCAAACGGCTGTAACTAACCCACAGAGAACATCGAGTGGAAGGTCTGGGGTAAGCCCTTGTTTGCTAGCAAACCAACACGTAATAAAGATACTGAAAGTGTACATTGGACTGTTTATATTTGCACCACAAACTCTTTCTGCTATTGCAATATTTATATGGCGGTAACTTAAGAAGTTTTACTTACGGAGACGTCCGGTTTTTTTTGTATTATTTTTTGTGCAATTAAATTGTGTCATATTTTAGATACGTTATTGTCCTTGTCATATTTCTAAGTATAGAACATATAGTCTTATTTCTTAGCACCTTTAGCTGTAGCGCTCCTGGTTAATTCAAAACAACAGTGATCTAACGTTAAAGGGACAGTCAAGTCCAAAATAATCTTTCATGATTCAGATCGGTCAGTGATGGCAAACCTTAGCACTCCAGATGTTTCAGAACTACATTTCCCATGATGCTTAGTCTCTCTGCAGTCTAGTCGAGCATCATGGGAAATGTAGTTCTGATACATCTGGAGTGCCAAGATTTGCCATCACTGAGATAGGGCATGTAATTTTAAACAACTTTCCAGTTTACTTTTATCACCAATTTTGCTTTGTTCCCTTGGTATTCTTAGTTGAAAGCTAACCCTAGGTAGGCTCACATGTTAATTTCTTAGACCTTGAAAGCCGCCTCTTACGTGAATGCATTTTGACAGTTTTTCACCACTAGAGGGCATTATTTCATGTGTGTCATATAAATAACATTGAGCTCATGCATGTGAAGTTACATAGGAGTAAGCACTGATTGGCTAAAATGCAAGTCTGTCAAAATAACTGAAATAAGGGGGCAGTTTGCAGAGGCTTAGATATAAGGTAATCACAGAGGTAAATTGTGTATTATTATAACTTTGTTGGTTAAGCAAAACTGGAGAATGATAATAAAGGGATTTTCTATGTTTTAAATAACAACAATTCTGGTGTAGACTGTCCCTTTAAGAGATATGAAAGTGCCATTGTATATGTAAGTTTCACTTGGATTCCCAGTTTTGTCCAGATAACAAGTACTGAACAGCTAAAAACACATTTTTGAGAACATTTCTAGTGAAAACTAATTTTTGGCTGTAGGCTTTTAGTGGCGAATCCATTCTGGATTATTATCACTCAATAAACACGCTTCCTATATCAGCTGAAACCAAATTAGTGGGAGCTGATATCCAGTGCTGGATTGGCGCACTGCGATGCCGTGATGTTCTAACATCTTTGTGTCGGATAGATCTATCATATAGAAGACTTCTATGGGGATGCAGAGTATAATTCATGTTGGCTATCACTTGAGCACTAAGTTGATAGTGCGCAAGTAGTGTAATTCTGTTTTATACTATAATAATAATAATGGTTCACTTCAGGCTTTAAAAAGCGCTTAATTTTACAGCTTCATTTTGTATTGCGCTCCATTGCAACCTTAAATCACCATTTGTAGCACTCCTTGAGCTATCCATTACAAGTATAGGGTGTATTAAAACAGTTTAGTTAAAATGCTTTGGTTAAAATATTTGCCCATTCACTTGTAATACCAGATTATGCATTATTCTTTGCATAAGGTCACGCAAATGATAACGCACCCTGTGCTACCAATCACCATTGGTCGCTTCTTCTGAGTGATAAAATCAAGACTATATTTATTGAATAATTTACCAAGTAACATATTAACTTAGAAACATATAGATTTTGATAGCAGATAAGAAAGCTTATCCCAGGTATTAGTTAGTATGTAGGATAGCCTAGTGCTTATCCCAGGCATTAGTTAGTAAATAGGATAGCCTTATGCTTATCCAAGGCATTAGTTAGTACATAGTATAGCCTTATGCTTATCCCAGGCATTAGTTAGTACGTAGGATAGCCATATGCTTATTCCCGGCATTAGTTAGTACGTAGGATAGCCTTATGCTTATCCCAGGCATTAGTCAGTATGTAGGATAGTCATGTTTATCACATGCATTAGTTAGTATGTAGGATAGCCTTATACTTATCCCAGGCATTAGTTAGTACATAGGATAGCCTAGTGCTTATCCCAGGCATTAGTCAGTATGTAGGCTAGCCTTATGCTTATCCCAGGCATTAATTAGTACAAAGGATAGCCTTATGCTTATCCCAGGCATTAGTTAGTACATATGATCGTCTAATGCTTATCCCAGGCATTAGTTAGTTCATAGGATTGCCTTATGCTTACCCCAGGCATTAGTTAGTATGTAGGATAGCCTTATGCCTATCCCAGGCATTAGTTAGTACGTAGTATAGCCTTATGCTTATCACAGGCATAAGTTAGTATGTAGGATAGCCTTATGCTTATCCCAGACATTAGTAAGTATGTAGGATAGCCTTATGCTTATCAGAGGCATTAAATAGTATGTAGGATAGCCTTATGCTTATCCCAGACAGTTAGTATGTAGGATAGCCTTACGCTTATCCCAGGTATTAGTTAGTATTTAGGATAGCCTTACACTTATCCCAGGCATTAGTTAGTATCTAGGATAGCCTTATGCTTATCTCAGGCACTAGTTAGAATGTAGGATAGCCTTATGTTTATCCCAGGCATTAGTTAGTACATAGGATAGCCTTATGCTTATCCCAGGCATTAGTTAGTATGTAGGATAGCCTTACGCTTATCCCAGGCATTAGTTAGTACATAGGATAGCCTTATGCTTATCACAAGCATTAATTAGTACATAGGAAAGCCTTATGCCTATTCCAGGCATTAGTATGTAAGATAGCCTTATGCTTATCCCAGGCATTAGTTACTACATAGGCTAGCCTTATGCGTATACCAGGAATTAATTAGTACGTAGGAAAGCCTTATGCTTATGCCAGGAATTAATTATTACATAGGATAGCCTTATGCTTATACCAGGAAATAATTAGTACGTAGGATAGCCGTATGCTTATCCCAGGCATAAGTTAGTATGTAGGATAGCCTTATGCTTATCCCAGGCATTAGTTAGTACGTAGGATAGCCTTATGCTTATCCCAGGCATTAGTTAGTACGTAGGTTAGCCTTATGCTTATCCCAGACATTAGTTAGTACGTAGGACAGCCTTATGCTTATGCCAGGAATTAATTAGTACATAGGATAGCCTTATGCTTATACCAGAGATTAATTAGTACATAGGATAGCAGTATGCTTATACAATGAATTAATTAGTATGTAGGATAGCCTTATGCTTATTCCAGTAATTAATTAGTGGATTCACTCATGCTTATCCCAGGCATTAGTTAGTACGTAGGATAGCCTTATGCTTATCCCAGGCATTAGTTAGTACGTAGGTTAGCCTTATGCTTATCCCAGGCATTAGTTAGTTCATAGGATTGCCTTATGCTTATCCCAGGCATTAGTTAGTATGCAGGATAGCCTTATGTTTATCCCAGGCATTAGTTAGTATGCAGGATAGCCTTATGCTTACCCCAGGCATTAGTTAGTATGTAGGTTTGCCTTATGCTTATCTCTGGCATTCTTGAAATTCCCCATAGTGTTTGTCATTCCCACCTGTTATGGAAGTTTATTACATGAATCAATCACCCTTTCTGTAATGAAGCTTACTCAAATTACTCCTAAATCTACTACCCTTCAGCTTGAGACCGTGACCTCTTGTTCTTGAATTTTTCTTTTTATAAAATGACAGCCTCAGCTTTACTAAGCCCCTATGCTTGCAAGTTACTATAATATCACCTCTTCCCTTCCCTCCTCTAAGCTATACATATTTAGGTCATTGAGCCTCCCCTGGCAAGTTTTATTTTTTAGACCATGTACCATTTAGTAGTCTCTTTTGCACAGGTTCCAGTTTGTTCTTATCTTTCTATAGATATGGCCTCTAGAATGGCAAACAATTCTCAAGATCATCTTTTGATGGAAAACAGAGAGATAAGCTTAGGAGCCTGCCCCCTTTTCTGGATCCCTATATGGCAGTAATTTTGCAAAAATGTTATTCATTAGCAAGAGCACTAGAGGGCAACGCTATTTCCTGCCATGTAGCGCTTTAGATGTCTACCTAGGTAACTCTTCAACAAAGAATATCATAGGAACAAAGCAAATTTGATAATAGAAGTAAATTGGAAACTTTTTTGAAATTGTGTGCTCTGTCTGAATCACAAAATAGGTGTTTTTCTGTTGCACTAAAATGCCGCTGATGTGTTGTCGTGATAGTATTGATGATGTCATCGTACCAGAAAAGCATTTGAAAGGTTTGTTCCTATGCACATTTTTTAATCCTTTTTTCAACATTCTGTCTATTTAATATTTGGTCCAAATTGTACTTACATTTTGTAACAAAGTCCCCCTTAAAAAATATGATTAACTAATTAAGTTTATTGTAATCTAAATTAAATATTTAAACATATGTACATATGCTTCTGTCTCGAGTTAAGATTTTGTAGTACTGTTTAGTGTCCTATGGAACTATTTTGATATAATTCAATGTATGAAATGGTTAACTTTGTGAATACCCATTACTGCCCTCTTGTGGTGGTTGGGTATATAAGGATTCTTTGTATCAGTATTATAGTGCATGATTAAAGGAGGTGCACTCCCGAAACATTGTTGTTTTGTGTGCTCAATAAATAATTAAATACCACTCCTTTGCTGCCTTCCTGCTTTGGAAATTGTTTGGATATCGTTGGGTCTCTGTGGTGACCTAGGTTGGCGTGCAGTGGTCTGTTGTGCTGGACTGACTTTGTTCTCTTTTATAATTAGGTTAGTACAGGGTTTTCAGATGGGTTGGAATGACTTTGGGCTCTATGTACCAAGCAGTGTAAGCTGCTTTTGAGCTCTTGCAAGGCAGGTTCACATATTCAAATATGTTTCCTGCGATCAAAAAACAAAAAAACACAAGTTTATATGTTGTGATCCCCAGAGTCATAAAATACCCTGGAATAATATATATATAAAACAGTTCTTATTGTCTGTCAGTGAAGAAATGAATAAACTAAATTCCTAAGTGTGTAGAAGTTCTTCGTGCTGTGCTTTACCGTGGTGCAGCAGCTGTAGTTGAACCTGACACACTCAGTGTTGAATCCGAAAAAAGAGACATGAAAAGAAAACAAAGCGCATCCACAATTCCCAGTAATATTGAATAAAGGTAGAAACGCATATCTGCTAAGAAACACACTTACAAGAAACAAAATAAAATATGCTTATCTGAAACACTGCCGTGATTATCTGTTTAGTGTAGGACACAATGCACTTGCAACTCCTCTCTCTTGAGCCGCCTGCAGCTGGAGAGACAGTCATCCAAGACGGTCTGTAGCAATTGTTCTCAGATCATTAGCCGGATCGTGTTTGTTAAAAATGTATACTGGTCTTCAAACAAGACACAACACGCTATTCCATAGATCTGCCCCTACGCGTTTCGCCTGCATGCTAGTCAACTTTCTCAAGGGGTCTGAAAATTGGGTCGTCCTGCGATGAAGCAGCCTGCTGCCACACTCCTTGTCCACACTGCTTTAGTAAATGGGGCCCTTTGAATTTGAAACCGCTACAAAAATACATGTGAGGCATGTCAAGCAGCCTATTAATCTGGATTTGTTTATAATTTTACTCCAGGATGCTAATAACAAAAGGAAATCATTATTATCTAAATTTAACAATAACCAAGAGCACTATGAAAGAACAATGTGGCTAAAATATTAACAACATATCATTAACAAAATCAATCATTAGTCCTCTCACATAGTTGTAATATTTACTGTTACCATTATGTAGGCTGGAATTACTGGTCAGAAAGTAATGTTCTTGTCCATGGTGGATAATGCTTTAAAGAACATTTTAACAACATTGTTTTGGAAAATAACAGTTTTTTTTAGCTAAAAAAGGAGACAAAAATAAAGAATTGTAACCTTTTCGGAAAAGTAGAACTTACTCATCCTTTATTGTCCTGGGTCTAATAACTGACAAAAATAGCAATCAAATGTACTTTTTATTTATTTTTTATTGCATTTTACCTGCACTGAATTGCTCATGAAAGTTTCTTATCTATCAGGATTTTTTTTCTTATTGATTTTCAGGGTTTAAAATATAATGTATATATTTGTTTTCTATTTATTTATTGTTTTGTTTTTTTAACTGAATCCTTTTTAATGACAAATGAATTATGAAATTAAAGTGTTTTTTTTTTTTAATTAATGGAGCATTTTGCAGAACAACTTTTTATTTGTTATATAAATATTTATTTTTCCCAGATGAATTTACATAAGGTGTGTTCTGGGGGCAAATTATAAACAATTGAAGAAACAAAATTTCTCAATTAGTTAAGAAATTAATTATTTCAAAACGTTAATAAAAAGATTAGCTCGGCAACATGTGAAAGATACAAAACATTTAGTAGTTTTCTCTTAATCTGAACATTAAAACAACACTATTTATCAGTGGCCATCAAATACAGAAAGATTTCTTATAATATTAAAAAATATTTTAATGGGGTATGCTGTCGGCATTTATCGATGTGCGGCGGACATGATACGCTACTTCGTATCATGTCCGCTCGCACATTGATAAATATGCCGCTTAAACTTGTTTTTCTGTTAGTTTCAAAATCAATGTAAACTAGTGTAATTAATTTATGCCAAAATATTTAAAATGTGTTCTTTTTTATATGTGTGAAAGAATTTAAAGTCTATTGAACATTATATTATCTTACTACAATGATTTTTTTTTATTGTTGTCACTGCTTGTGCATCACCTTGTAAATAAACATTTAGAACAATATTTGAAAGTGTGGTTCCATTTCCTACTGCAAATAGAACCTCACCAAATACACAGCTGTCAGGTTTAATTCTAGTACTGTCTTCTCGAGGAACTGAGCGCATCTTCTCCATGATGATGATATCCCCTCTCTCAAGGAGGAAAGCAGCAATATTCACATCTTATACCTTCTAATGAACCTGTCGAGAGCCAGGAGAGAAACATTCAAAGCGACTGATCCAATTCTCCCAAACACCAGCAGATATAACAACTACATCCTCTCTGCTAGAAAGCAGTGATGGTGGCTGCCACACTGGGAGAGATCCGTACAGAGATCAGAGTCTACACTTAACGTGCTGGTGACAACGATCACAATCTCACTAGGAAATACAGTGACTCTGTGAGATTAAAGGTGCATGGGGAGTCTAGTATTTTATGTGACAGGCAGCAAGTAAATGCAGCAAAATAGTTTTGAAGCATTATGTTTGCTTGTGTTTTTTTATTTACTTTCTGGCCTTGTCCTATTAAATAAGAAATATCTGCAATATATGTCAATCATGGATTTTTTTTCCTCCAAAAATTCATTTAGAAAAAAAAAAAAATACTTTTCCCCCAAGCCCCTAACTTTTATTAAGCTTAGTTCTGGACTCCCTGCAAGGATATTTTGCTTAACCCCTTAATGACAGAGGACGTACCAGGCACGTCATTGGAAAAACTCCCCTTAATGACAATTGACGTACCTGGTACGTCCTCTGTTGTTAGAAGTGCTGGAAGCGATCATGATCGCTTCCAGCTGCTTACAAGGGATTGTAGTGATGCCTCAATATTGAGGCTTCACTGCAATCCCCTATTTTACCCACCGATGTAGAAAGGGCCACTCTGTGGCCCTCTCTGCATCGGAGATTGTTGTTCACACTTTCGTTGGTGGGTGGGAGCAGCTTGTAGGAGGAGGGTATGCTCCAACTTCCTTACCGGAGCAATGACAATGTAACAATGGTTTGTCGGCGGTTGCGCGGTTCCGGTTGCGGCCGGGGGGGGCGGAGGCGGCGGGTGCACGCGCATACGCGTGCACGCAAAATGACCGCAAGTAAAAATAAAAAATAAAAAATACAGAGGCAGATGCAGGGGGAGCTCTATTGTTTAGTAAGGGATCTGGGAGGGGGAGGGAAGTAGATTATTTATTGGGGCCTAAGAGCAAGTTTTCTCTGTGAAAAAAATCACAAAAAGACAAAGGCGCCTCCTAGTGTAATACAGTTGGTGAAAAAGATTTGATAGGTAATCAAAAAGGTACTCACAAGTGGAGCAGCACCCAATTGTGCTAAATCAAACAGACTGGGATCTCACAGTGTCCCAGCTCACTGACACTGCAAGGAAACTGGTTTCTCCAATGTCTTGCCGGACTGACAGAGCTCAGACTCTCACAAAGAGGTTTACATAAAACCAAATTTTATTAATAAAATAAAAATCTCAGTGTCTCATGACACTAGATATTAAAAGAACAAGCAACGCGTTTCTCAGACTGCTGTCTGTTTCATCAGACAGCAACAGACAGCAGTCTGAGAAACGCGTTGCGTGTTCTTTTAATATCTAGTGTCATGAGACACTGAGATTTTTATTTTATTAATAAAATTTGGTTTTATGTAAACCTCTTTGTGAGAGTCTGAGCTCTGTCAGTCCGGCAAGACATTGGAGAAACCAGTTTCCTTGCAGTGTCAGTGAGCTGGGACACTGTGAGATCCCAGTCTGTTTGATTTAGCACAATTGGGTGCTGCTCCACTTGTGAGTACCTTTTTGATTACCTATCAAATCTTTTTCACCAACTGTATTACACTAGGAGGCGCCTTTGTCTTTTTGTGATTTTTTTCACAGAGAAAACTTGCTCTTAGATCCTGATTTCCCTGACAAAGCAGCTGACTCCAGTCATCATCTGTGTTCCTGATCATTGATCATCCTGGTATTTGATCACATTCATCATTTGGGACTATACCCACCCCAATTGGGACATTTACCATCTATATAACATTGCAGAAGAAGACAGCATTTCCAGATAAGAACCTTTCAGGAATTTCTTATTACTGTATTTGCTATTATTTGTGTTGTATCCTATGTTTCTCATAGTCCCATATTTATAAGAATTGTTTCACTTTTGTTTACATTATTCCGTATAGTATATTTTATTATAGTTATTATATGTAATATCTTGTTCTCTTCTCTCTTAGCCTATTTACATAATAATCATATAAGGTCCTGTGCGCCCCCTAGTAGTAACACACCCTTAGTGTTACTGATAGTTTATTTATTGGGGCCAGTTACACTACAGAAAACAAAAGTTTTATATAAAAAAGTTAATAAAAACTATTTTTGGGGGCAAATTGGGTACTGGCAGACAGCCAGTCTATTTGGCGGTGAAATGGTGGCATGAAATATACCAAAATGGGCCTAGATCAATAATTTGGGTTGTCTACTACACTACACTAAAGCTAACATTAAACCTAAACGCTCCCTACAAGCTCCCTAATTAACCCCTTCACTGCTGGGCATAATACACGTGTGGTGTACAGCGGCATTTAGCGGCCTTCTAATTACCAAAAAGCAACGCCAAAGCCATATATGTCTGCTATTTCTGAAAAAAGGGGATCCCAGAGAAGTGTTTACAACCATTTATGCCATAATTGCACAAGTTGTTTGTAAATAAATTCAGCAAGAAACCAAAAGTTTGTGAAAAAATTTGTGAAAAAGTCAACATTTTTTTTTATTTGATCGCATTTGGCAGTGAAATGGTGGCATGAAATATACCAAAATTGGCCTAGATCAATACTTTGGGATGTCTTCTAAAAACAAATATATACATGTCAATGGATATTCAGGGATTCCTGAAAGATATCAGGGTTCCAATGTAACTAGCGCTCATTTTTAAAAAAAGTGGTTTGGAAATAGCAAAGTGCTACTTGTATTTATGGCCCTATAACTTGCAAAAAAAGCAAAGAACATGTAAACATTAGGTATTTCTAAACTCGGGACAAAATTTAGAAACTATTTAGAATGGGTGTTATTTGGTGGTTGTAGATGTGTAACAGATTTTGGGGGTCTAAGTTAGAAAAAGTGTGTTTTTTTTCAATTTTTTCCTCATATTTTATATATTTTTTTATAGTAAATTATAAGATATGATGAAAATAATGGTATCTTTAGAAAGTCCATTTAATGGCGAGAAAAACGGTATATAATATACGTGGGTACAGTAAATGAGTAAGAGGAAAATTTCAGCTAAACGCAAACACTTCAGAAATGTAAAAATAGCCATTGTCATTAAGGGTAAGAAAATTGAAAAATGGTCCGGTCATTAAGGGGTTAAAATGCATCACATATATTTCTGTTTAACATCCTTTTAAGATAAATGCTGTTTAAACATGCAGAGATGACAACTTTATACCAATGTACTTTTACTCATGTCTTTATACATCTGTGTTAGCGTGCGAGCGATAAGTGTTAGGTTGTGCTCTCCATTTAAGTGCATGGGGAGAAGACGTTAGCACGGTCTCGATATCTGAAGTACTTCAGTTAGCATGGGTAGGATTTCGCTCTAGCACTAAGTTTTTACATTTAACTTGTTATACGCTCGCTATTCTGTTTACTTTCAGCAACATTAGCACTCAAGCGTGAGCACTAAATACCACTCCACTTGTAATTAGGATTGCCAGGTGTCCAGTATTCAACCGGACAGTCCAGTATTTTAACAGACTGTCCAGCAAAATCTTCACAAAAATACTTAAATGTCCATTTTATTTTTTTTTAATCTGTGGGTTTTAGTTAAAAGGACAGTCTAGTCAAACTTAAACTTTCATAATTCAGATAGAACATGCAACTTTCCAATTTACTTTTATCATCAAATTTGCTTTGTTCTCTTGGCATTCTTTGTTGACAGCTAAACCTAGGTAATCTCAAATGCTAATTATTAGCCCTTTAAGGCCACCTCTTATATCAGTGCATTTTGACAGTTTTTTACAGTTAGACAGAGCTAGTTCATGTATGTCATGTAGATAACATTGTGCTCACTCTGCTCGAGTTATTTATGAGTCAGCACTGATTAACTCACATGAATGTCTGTCAAAAGCACTGAAATAACGGGCTTAGATACAAGGTAATCCCAGAGGTAAACAGTTTTGGTTATGCAAAACTGGGGAATGGGTAAAAAAGGGATTATCTATCTTTTTAAACAATATAAATTCTGGAGTAGACTATCCCTTTAAATGTGAAAGGCCTCCTATGCCTCAATATATTAAAAATATGTAGCAGCAAGAAGTGAGTGATAGGAAAGGGGTCAAATTATTGCTGTTTACGTGGCGTGCAGCTGCTTAAGAGATAAAATATTTGATCTGTATGATATGGCAGCCATGGGGTAAAAAAATAACTGAATTGTGAAAAATATACACAGCTGGATTAATTGCCATTGAACAGTGTCAATGTGAACCTTTAAAGCCTTTCTTGCCTAACTACTGTAAATCTGAACTTTTTCCATCCCTCCTGCTGGACATCATTTTCTGTATTTAGTGTAACCATTTTACCTACATGAACAAATTAACTTTAAACACTTGTTTTCTGCTGATTCTGTTAAAATATGCAAACATTTGTTTTGTTTTGTATTTTTTTTTACACTAAAAACAAACAAACATTTTTTAAATATTGGCAAACATTCCAATCCATCAGGTTTTTCATGGGAAAATGCTGAATGCAAATTTATATAATTTGTGTTTTCATTTTCTCAGCCATTCCAAATGGTTAGAAAAGTAACCAATGAATTATTAAAGCTGCTCAATTAACAGTTAATTGATTCAAACTTGCAGTGACAGTGTTTATACTCAGCTTTCTTCTCTTAAAGGTACATGAAAATCGATATTACATTTTTATTAATCAGATAGACAGTATAACTTTGTTAGAATGACTTTGTTTTCGTGTTTTTTTTTTGTTATCCTGAGTAATAGACATGTGCATTTAGTTTGTTATGAATGCAACTTCGTAACGAAAAACAGATATTCGTTGTTTTTTTTTTTTAACAAAACAAATATCCAAACAAATGCACCAACCAAAATTTAAAGAAACCGAAGAAATTCTAATTCAATTCATCAGTATTATTTTGTTTTCTTTATATTGCCTTAAGGGGTTAAAATACTTACCTCTAGAGCACTGGGGAATCACGCTAATCCTAACCCTTCTTAGAGCGCAGGGCCACTTAAACACGATGCTTGGTGCGGTTGATCCCAGGATCTGGGACACTGAACCCAAATTTTTTCTTTCGTGATTCAGATAGAGCATGCAATTTTAAGCAACTTTCTAATTTACATCTATTATCAAATTATCTTCATTCTCTTGGAATCTTTATTTGAAAAACAAAAATGTAAGTTTAGATGCCGGACCATTTTTGTTGAACAACCTGGTTTGTTCTTGCTGATTGGTGGATACAATTCACTCACCAATAAACAAGTGTGGTCCATGGTCTGAACCAAAAATTGTCTGGCTCCTTAGCTTAGATGCCTTCTTTTGCAAATAAAGGCCTAGATTTGGAGTTTGGCGGTAGATGGGCTGTTAACGCTACGCAGGCTTTTTTCTGGCCGCACCATAAAAATAACTCTGGTATCGAGAGTCCAAAAAAAATGCTGCGTTAGGCTCCAAAAAAGGAGCGTAGAGCATTTTTACCGCAAATGCAACTCTCGATACCAGAGTTGCTTACAGACGCGGCCAGCCTCAAAATCGTGCTCGTGCACGATTCTCCCATAGGAAACAATGGGGCTGTTTGAGCTGGAAAAAAACCTAACACCTGCAAAAAAGCAGCGTTCAGCTCCTAACGCAGCCCCATTGTTTCCTATGGGGAAACACTTCCTACGTCTGCACCTAACACTCTAACATGTACCCCGAGTCTAAACACCCCTAACCTTACACTTATTAACCCCTAATCTGCCGCCCCGCTATCGCTGACCCCTGCATTATATTATTAACCCCTAATCTTCCGCTCCGTAAACCGCCGCAACTTACATTATCCCTATGTACCCCTAATCTGCTGCCCCTAACACCGCCGACCCCTATATTATATTTATTAACCCCTAACCTGCCCCCCACAACGTCGCCCCCAGCTACTTACAATAATTAACCCCTAATCTGCCGACCGCAAAGCGCCGCCACCTACGTTATCCTTATGTACCCCTAATCTGCTGCCCCTAACACCGCCGACCCCTATATTATATTTATTAACCCCTAATCTGCACCCCTCAACGTCGCCGACACCTGCCTACACTTATTAACCCCTAATCTGCCGAGCGGACCTGAGCGCTACTATAATAAAGTTATTAACCCCTAATCCGCCTCACTAACCCTATCATAAATAGTATTAACCCCTAATCTGCCCTCCCTAACATCGCCGACACCTAACTTCAATTATTAACCCCTAATCTGACGACTGGAGCTCATCGCTACTATAATAAATGGATTAACCCCTAAAGCTAAGTCTAACCCTAACACTAACACCCCCCTAACTTAAATATAATTTAAATCTAACGAAATTAATTAACTCTTATTAAATAAATTATTCCTATTTAAAGCTAAATACTTACCTGTAAAATTAATCCTAATATAGCTACACTATAAATTATAATTATATTGTAGCTATTTTAGGATTAATATTTATTTTACAGGCAACTTTGTATTTATTTTAACGAGGTACAATAGCTATTAAATAGTTAAGAACTATTTAATAGTTACCTAGTTAAAATAATAACAAAATTACCTGTAAAATAAGTCCTAACCTAAGTTATAATTAAACCTAACACTACCCTATCAATAAATTAATTAAATAAAATACCTACAATTACCTACAATAAAACCTAACACTACACTATCAATAAATAAATTAAATACAATTTCTACAAATAACTACAATTACATAAACTAACTAAAGTACAAAAAATAAAAAAGAACTAAGTTACAAAAAATAAAAAAATATTTACAAACATAAGAAAAATATTACAACAATTTTAAACTAATTACACCTACTCTAAGCCCCCTAATAAAATAACAAAGACCCCCAAAATAAAAAAATGCCCTACCCTATTCTAAATTAATAAATTTAAAAGCTCTTTTACCTTACCAGCCCTGAACAGGGCCCTTTGCGGGGCATGCCCCAAGAAATTCAGCTCTTTTGCCTGTAAAAAAAACCATACAATACCCCCCCCCCCAACATTACAACCCACCACCCACATACCCCTAATCTAACCCAAACCCCCCTTAAATAAACCTAACACTAAGCCCCTGAAGATCATCCTACCTTGTCTTCACCATACCAGGTTCACCGATCGGTCCAGAAGAGCTCCTCCGATGTCCTGATCCAAGCCCAAGCGGGGGGCTGAAGAGGTCCATGATCCGGCTGAAGTCTTCATCCAAGCGGGCCAGAAGAGGTCTTCCATCCGATTGAAGTCTTCATCCAAGCGGCATCCATCCGGAGCGAAGCGGCAGCATCCTGAAGACCTCCACCTCGGAACATCCATCCTGGCCGACGACTGAACGACGAATGACGGTTCCTTTAAATGACGTCACCCAAGATGGCGTCCCTCGAATTCCGATTGGCTGATAGGATTCTATCAGCCAATCGGAATTAAGGTAGGAATATTCTGATTGGCTGATGGAATCAGCCAATCAGAATCAAATTCAATCCGATTGGCTGATCCAATCAGCCAATCAGATAGAGCTCGCATTCTATTGGCTGATCGGAACAGCCAATAGAATGCAAGCTCAATCTGATTGGCTGATTGGATCAGCCAATCGGATTGAACTTGATTCTGATTGGCTGATTCCATCAGCCAATCAGAATATTCCTACCTTAATTCCGATTGGCTGATAGAATCCTATCAGCCAATCGGAATTCGAGGGACGCCATCTTGGGTGACGTCATTTAAAGGAATCGTCATTCGTCGTTCAGTCGTCGGCCAGGATGGATTTTCCGCGGTGGAGGTCTTCAGGATGCTCCCGCTTCGCTCCGGATGGATGCCGCTTGGATGAAGACTTCAATCGGATGGAAGACCTCTTCTGGCCCGCTTGGATAAAGACTTCAGCCGGATCATGGACCTCTTCAGCCCCCCGCTTGGGCTTGGATCAGGACATCGGAGGAGCTCTTCTGGACCGATCGGTGAACCTGGTATGGTGAAGACAAGGTAGGATGATCTTCAGGGGCTTAGTGTTAGGTTTATTTAAGGGGGGTTTGGGTTAGATTAGGGGTATGTGGGTGGTGGGTTGTAATGTTGGGGGGGGGGGTATTGTATGTTTTTTTTTACAGGCAAAAGAGCTGAATTTCTTGGGGCATGCCCCGCAAAGGGCCCTGTTCAGGGCTGGTAAGGTAAAAGAGCTTTTAAATTTATTAATTTAGAATAGGGTAGGGCATTTTTTTTATTTTGGGGGTCTTTGTTATTTTATTCGGGGGCTTAGAGTAGGTGTAATTAGTTTAAAATTGTTGTAATATTTTTCTTATGTTTGTAAATATTTTTTTATTTTTTGTAACTTAGTTCTTTTTTATTTTTTGTACTTTAGTTAGTTTATGTAATTGTAGTTATTTGTAGAAATTGTATTTAATTTATTTATTGATATTGTAGTGTTAGGTTTTATTGTAGGTAATTGTAGGTATTTTATTTAATTAATTTATTGATAGGGTAGTGTTAGGTTTAATTATAACTTAGGTTAGGACTTATTTTACAGGTAATTTTGTTATTATTTTAACTAGGTAACTATTAAATAGTTCTTAACTATTTAATAGCTATTGTACCTGGTTAAAATAATTACAAAGTTGCCTGTAAAATAAATATTAATCCTAAAATAGCTATAATATAATTATAATTTATAGTGTAGCTATATTAGGATTAATTTTACAGGTAAGTATTTAGCTTTAAATAGGAATAATTTATTTAATAAGAGTTAATTAATTTCGTTAGATTTAAATTATATTTAAGTTAGGGGGGTGTTAGTGTTAGGGTTAGACTTAGCTTTAGGGGTTAATCCATTTATTATAGTAGCGATGAGCTCCGGTCGTCAGATTAGGGGTTAATAATTGAAGTTAGGTGTCGGCGATGTTAGGGAGGGCAGATTAGGGGTTAATACTATTTATGATAGGGTTAGTGAGGCGGATTAGGGGTTAATAACTTTATTATAGTAGCGCTCAGGTCCGCTCGGCAGATTAGGGGTTAATAAGTGTAGGCAGGTGTCGGCGATGTTGAGGGGGGCAGATTAGGGGTTAATAAATATAATATAGGGGTCGGCGGTGTTAGGGGCAGCAGATTAGGGGTACATAAGGATAACGTGGGTGGCGGCGCTTTGCGGTCGGCAGATTAGGGGTTAATTATTGTAAGTAGCTTGCGGCGACGTTGTGGGGGGCAGGTTAGGGGTTAATAAATATAATACAGGGGTCGGCGGGGTTAGGGGCAGCAGATTAGGGGTACATAAGTATAACGTAGGTGGCGGTCAGCAGATTAGGGGTTAAAAAAATTTAATCGAGTTGCGGCGATGTGGGGGGACCTCAGTTTAGGGGTGCATAGGTAGTTTATGGGTGTTAGTGTACTTTAGGGTACAGTAGTTAAGAGCTTTATGAACCGGCGTTAGCCCAGAAAGCTCTTAACTCCTGCTTTCTTCCTGCGGCTGGAGTTTTGTCGTTAGAGCTCTAACGCTCACTTCAGAAATGACTCTAAATACCGGCGTTAGGAAGATCCCATTGAAAAGATAGGATACGCAATTGACGTAAGGGGATCTGCGGTATGGAAAAGTCGCGGCTGAAAAGTGAGCGTTAGACCCTATTTTGAGTGACTCCAAATACCGGCGGTAGCCTAAAACCAGCGTTAGGAGCCTCTAACGCTGGTTTTCACGGCTAATGCCGAACTCTAAATCTAGGCCAAAGATAGCAAGAGAACAAAGAAAAAATGATAATAGGAGTAAATTAGAAAGTTGCTTAAAATTGCATGCTCTATCTGAATACCAAAAGAAAAAAATTGGGTTCAGTGTCCCTTTAAAGGAGAAGGTCCGTTAGCAAAGGCTCTGGGATCCACCATGATAATCCTCCCATTAAGGCAGTGACCCTCTAAGAAAAAGGGATTAGCACGCTAGAGGTACGTATATAACTCTACAGGTGAAGAGGAATATTTACATTTGCTTAACAAAATCGAATACTGTATAGTGCAGCAGAAGAATATTCAGGGAAACTAATTGTCCTGAATATCTGTTTCCAAAGATTCAAACTAACTGTATTTTTCTCTGCCGCACTTGTCTAGTAAGTAATATCTAACTCGCTCTAGGAACTCTTCACTTTATCCTGCTATCAACAGTATAACACTTTGTACCTTTTGTTTTTTATTTATTTATGGCAAACTGCATTGCAATCTGAAACCTCAGTTAAAATCTTTTCCCAGAAGTAACTGGAAGAGAGTATTAGTTACAAATATCCTTTATTGCGCTGAGTGCATTTATATAATACATCTTTAGTGTCATAGACTATATAGTTTATTTATTGTATAGTATGTACTTTTGTAACACTTTTTTTCTGTCTTTTTGTATCCTTTCTTTACGAGCATACCTATATATAGTCAGAAAAGTGCACGTGTCGTGCAGTGGCGTCACTAGGGTTGGCGTCACCCGGTGCGGTAAGTCATGGTGTCACCCCCCCCCAGAAAGCAGACAAACACAAAAACACAGGCAAACACACATACAAACACTCAGACACACTTAAAAACATACTCAGATGCGCACACAAACACTCGGAAACACACTCAGACACACACACAAAAACACTGAGACACACAAAAACTCAGACACACACATACAAAATATGTAAACTGCACTGCATTAATTATGAAGCTCATGCCTAGAGCTGCTCCCTGGCTCAGCAGAACATCAAATGAAAGATAAACAGAGCACTCTAAAATAAATCACTGAAGAAAAGGTTTAGGCGCGCAAACTATGAAAATTCTGCTCTCTGACTCTGTTCCAAATCTGTCAGTGCACAGCCCTGGGCCGCATGTCACTGAGCAGTGAGCACAGATAGGCAGGCAGGTTTAGGCTAGCAGCGCAACTTTGCAAGCCCCACGGCACACCCACAACATTCATAGTGAAATTGGGCAGGGGAGGAGCAAAGTACAAACAAGCAAAAGCAGCCGGGAAAACTATTTGTTGAAATTGCAGCACTGGCTCAAGGGGCAAAAAAATTGTGTGTCTACAACTTCCCCAGTCCCACTAATGTTCACAAATGCCAGCCTCTAATAAAATAATCTATGCATCTCAACATTGTATTTCTTTGAATTTCAATAAAATTAAAAAAAAAAAAAAAAAAATGTTTTTGGTGTCACCCCCTGGAGAGTGTCACCCGGGTGCGGCCCGCCCCCCCTAGTGACGCCACTGGTGTCGTGAGAACTATATAACAGCTGTGTCTGCAAAAATGTTGTAGCCCACACCACTGCTAAATAGTGCTCAAGACACGTGCACTTTTCTGACTATACAAAGGTATGCTCTTAAGCAAAGGATACCAAAGGACATAAAAAGGCTTGCGTTTGTGATTGGCTTATGACTGTCATGTGATACCAGGTGGCAGAGAAGTGAAAGGAAACTTAAACATTTGTCAGAAAAAAATTCTACTCATTTGAAATACTAGGTGTTATTGTATTGTCTTTTTATCATGTTTTTGTTAATTATCCAATTGTGCTTTATAATAGTCAATGGTCATTTAAATTATAATACCATTTCATAACATGGATTCAGTAATTTTGTACAATTTTGGGTACATTTATAATTCACATGCAGACATTCTATTGCAATCATAAGGGAATATTCAAATGATCATATTTAAAGGGACAGTCCACACCAGAATATGTATTGTTTTAAAAGATAGATCATCCCTGTATTACCCATTCCGTAGTTTTGCATAACTAACACAGTAATATTAATATACTTTTTACCTCTGTGACTATCTTGTATCTAAGCCTCTCCAAACTTCCCCCTTATTCCAGTCCTTTTGACAGACTTGCATTTTAGCCAATGAGTGCTGGTTCCTAGGAACTCATGTGTGAGCACAGTGTTTTCTATATGAAAAACATGAACTAACACCCTCTAGTGGTGAAAAACTGTCAAAATGCCCTGGGATGAGAGGCGGCCTTTAAGGGCTTAGAAATTAGCATATGAACCTCCTAGGTTTAGCTTTCAACTAAGAATACCAAAAGAACAAAGCAAAATTGGTGATAGATGTAAATTTGAAAATTGTTTAAAATTACATGCCCTATCTGAATAATGAAAGTTTGTTTTGGACTAGACTGTCCCTCTAAGTTGTGTTTATGTTTCAGAAATATACTAGTGGTATCAGAAAATCACACCAATAATTTTATCTACCCATGTTCGTTCATATCTAACTCTCTTCTGGTTTTCTATTATTGTATTTTTTTGATTATTGAAAGTAACTAATTCGTATTGTCAGAATTTTTCCAGAGTTAGCATACTAAAGACAATGATGGTTTCTAATGCCTTAGAAACACATCTCTGAGATTGAATCAGATGAGAAAACACATTACTAAAAAGTGTAGAAATATCATGATCAGAACAACTTATATCAAGTAGAGAAAGTATATTCTGAAATTGTTTCTCCTATTGCCTATAACAGAATATTTCTCTGAAATAATTTATCTATTGGATTTTTTTTCCCTATAAGAAAAGCATTTCTACCAAACTTTCTTTATATTATGTTTATATCTTCTCAATCATTGGATGATGACAGTGGAAATACAGAGCTTACTCCCCTTCTACAGAACATATGCAATTTTGACTCCCACCTTTTCTTGTATTAATCCCTTCTCTTAAAACATTAAATTAACTGTAACTGTTCTTTGGCTTCATTATAAGATAAAGTCAATTTCCTGGAATTCAAGGATTCAGGGATTAAATGTGCAGTTATTTCAAATAAGTCTGACCTCCTTTTTTATAACTTACTAACATCAATAGCAAAGAAATTATAGCAGCTCCAACAAAGAAAAGGCTTCAGTCCCTGGTAGTAAAAGTTAAAATAAGACATGAAAGTAAAAAAAAAAGTATAGCTTAAATGTGAAAATGTGGATCACTCATAGATCTTGTGATTTTACTAGTTGTTCAATTAAGTTTTTTCTTTACTTTTGTTATTGGGACTTTTTTTTTGGAGCTTCAGCTTATTTATTAGATACTGAGGACAGGTCATCAATTAGCCCTCTCTTTGAACCTGATGATATAAACCTAGCAGCTCTGGCGAGATTATCTAATATTTCACGTTAGTAACGCGAGGACCCTCAAAGACTTTTAAAAAGGTGATTTTTGTTCTGGAGTTGTTTATCTCTTTATGTGGAGTTCTGGATGTGAAGGAAAGACACATTCATTGCGAAATAATGATACCCCCCCCAAAGATTTGATGAGATTCCTCTCCATGCTGGCTAGCTTTTGATTATAAGGCCCTTTATCTATTATAGTGTAACTATGTTTTATGGGACTGATTCAGAAGTGACTGATAATGCACCACGGTGAGTGCCATGGTACAGGACAAATGTAACCTCTTTTATGCGAGGAGAGTTTTCACTGAGGTTCTCAGCCCTTATCGCTGCTCCTCCAAGTGCTCTTGAAAAATGGAAAACAAAACTCCCTGGTATTTTTATTACAGGGCAAAATCAGTTCCACATTCCAAAAATCTTTATCCTTTTCATAATACCCCTCAATAAGCAAGACAAATTCTATTCAGCATTATATAAAAGAGCTGGAAATGTCACAGTCCCCACGAATCCTGGACTAGTAAGACATTAT
The DNA here is from genome assembly GCF_027579735.1 of Bombina bombina. Lineage (NCBI taxonomy): Eukaryota > Metazoa > Chordata > Amphibia > Anura > Bombinatoridae > Bombina > Bombina bombina. The sequence continues at coordinate 168,563,783 of NC_069508.1, read as the reverse complement.
AGCAGAAGAGAACGTATTTAGGGCTCAATTAATACATTTTGGGCAGACGAGTTTGCCAGCCAATAAGCCTATCCCCCTGTGTTTGGATCTTCTGTCAGCATTTAACAATACCTAAGCATTTTCGTGTGAAGCCTCACCCTCTGCTTTGTAAGACCAATCGCACGAGAGCAGGGCTTGAATTAGTATGGGAGGATTTAACTCCGCCTTTGAGGTGTAAGAGAGATTAGGAAGCACTGGACATAAGAGGTTGCTTCATAAAAAGATAGTAAAATAAACATTAAGCTTTCATGATTCTGATAAAGTAGCAGTTTTAAGAGAATTTCCTATTTACTTCCCTTATCAAAATGTTGCACAATCCTTTTATATGTTCACTTCCTGAGGCACCACCTTCTTCTGAGCAAGAGTTCACATTGTATATATTAGTCTGTGATTGGCTAATAGCTGTCACATGACACAGGGGACAGCAAATTGAAGTCAATTTTGAAATTTTATCAGGAAAAATAACTGATCTAGTGCTATTGCGATTCATCATGCACTTGTTGATGATGAAGCAGTTCTGTTCTATTTAATGGCCCTGCAGTTGCAGGCTTTCATACCTGAGCATGCATATAAGGGCTCCAAAGCTTTAATAACAGCTTGATTAATGGAGCCCGTAGGGATTTTCCTTTATTTTGCATCAAATAATCTAGTAGCTATTTCTCTCTAGACTGGTAACTTTCCCTTGACGATATTGTTCAACCTGTGATTATAAGACACTTAATTTGATTATTTTTAAAGTGTGTGTAGTAAACTAAGATAGTTATATTATAACCAAACAGCGACAACATTTTATCTTTTTCCAGAGCAATCGTGAGAGCTGATGTGCTCTATAAATATACAGCATATCCCCTGCTTATATTCTTGCTTCCTCTCTTGTACTGAATTGCTTCTTAAAGCTCTTGGGAATTTCATAGACATAGCACAGGCGTCTGCTTACAGTGATTTTACTGTGTCTCTCTGTTTGCCTCATACTAGTTAAATTATCTATGACAATTTGACGAAAACAATGTCTAGGATGATTTCAGGCTGGTGTTTATGTCTCTAAAGCTGTATAATAACAAACAAACTTCATCTAATCTTTCTCTTACTGTTATGTTGATCTGATGTGGATTATGTTGCTTTATAGTAGAAAAGCATCCTAAGATTAAAAATCTTTTATTTCTTTTCCCATATCTGCACTGACATATCTTAAATAGCCTAAATATAACATTGTTGCCATTTTAGAATAAAATGAAAATAAGTTTACTATTATTAAAGCATTGTGTAATAGTAACTAATACATTTAAGTGATGACACTATATACAGTATATATATATATATATATATATATATATATATATCACATCACTTATTATCACTTAATTATGGCATTTGTAACCCCTATGTTGCAAAGTAAATTTTTATACCACGTTCAGCTGCTAAATCTACCTATGCCCCACCAAACTCCACCCTCATAGTAAAATTCCAACCTGCTCTACCCAAACTCCGCACTCAAACTGCCCAGATAAGTAACAGCCCTAAGCCTCAAAGTTCTGAACAAAACGGAATTCATATATTTCATTGTGCCATTATTCAATTGCAATGTAATAATACACATATAGGACCAGTTAACGAGTGGAGCGCAAACATTTGTGTGTGAGCGATAAAGGGTTTATTGCGGGTCTTTACACTCATCGGACTTACAGCTGGATTTAGGAATTGAAACTAAACACGATAGATTGAGTGCGATTGCGATTTACGCTACAATGATTACTGCGACTTCAGAGCTCTGGTTAACTGTTTTGCAAAACAAAAAGGTTGCACAAAGCACATCAAAAATACATTACAAAGTACAGTTACACTCATAATAACACTATCTTATAAATATACATTACACAGTACAGTTATACTCATAATAACACCATCTAATAAACATACATTACACAGTACAGTTACACTCATAATAACACTATCTAATAAACATACATTACACAGTACAGTTACACTCATAATAATACTATCTAATAAATATACATTACACAGTACATTTACACTCATAATAATACTATCTAATAAACATACATTACACAGTACAGTTACACTCATAATAACACTATCTTATAAATATACATTACACAGTACAGTTATACTCATAATAACACCATCTAATAAACATACATTACACAGTACAGTTACACTCATAATAACACTATCTTATAAATATACATTACACAGTACAGTTATACTCATAATAACACCATCTAATAAACATACATTACACAGTACAGTTATACTCATAATAACACCATCTAATAAATATACATTACACAGTACAGTTACACTCATAATAACACCATCTAATAAATACTTTACACAGTACAGTTACACTCAAAATAACACTATCTAATAAACATGCATTACACAGTACAGTTACACTCAAAATAACACTATCTAATAAACATGCATTACACAGTACAGTTACACTCATAATAACACCATCTAATAAATACATTACACAATACAGTTACACTCATAATAACACTATCTAATAAATACATTACACAGTACAGTTACACTCATAATAACACCATCTAATAAATACATTACACAATACAGTTACACTCATAATAACACTATCTAATAAACATACATTACACAGTACAGTTACACACATAATAACACCATCTAATAAATACATTACACAGTACAGTTACAAGTTACACTCATAATAACACTATCTAATAAACATACATTACACAGTACAGTTACACTCATAATAACACCATCTAATAAACATACATTACACAGTACAGTTACTCTCATAATAACACCATCTAATAAACATACATTACACAGTACAGTTACACTCATAATAACACTATCTAATAATTATACATTACACAGTACAGTTACTCTCATAATAACACCATCTAATAAACATACATTACACAGTACAGTTACACTCAAAATAACACCATTTAATATAAATCATTTAAAAAAAAATAATGCACACTAAATTTATAAGGGCTCAAAAATATGAGGGAGCCTATTTAACAAAGGTCTGTTGGACGTGATCTGACAGTGTGGATCAGGTCCGACAGACCTCGCTGAATGCGGAGAGCAATACACTCTATGTATTCAGCATTGAACCAGCAGCTCTTGTGAGCTGCTGGTGCAACGCCGCCCCCTGCAGATTCACGACCAATCGGCCGCTAGCAGGGGGTGTCAATCACGGCAATGTCTGTCTGCCTCTAGACCACTGCTTCATAACTGGTGTTTCTGGCAAGCCTGAAGGCTCGCCAGAAACACGGGCCCTCAAGCTCCTTTCGGAGCTTGATAAATGGGCCCGAGGTCTCAAGTGTTTGAAAAAAAAAAAGTCAGGCAAAGGATTTTAACATAGAGAAACATACATATACATCTCTAAAGTTGGATATGTATGTACAGTATGTATACAGTATATATATATATGTATATATATATATATATATATATATATATATATAGATGAAAACATGTAAAATCATATTTATCCAATATTCATATTAAATATAGTGATATACTGTGTATTTACTGTACATATTTTACACTCCAATGTTCTTCACGATATATATATATATATATATATATATATATATACATATAGGTATAGATATTTATTGTACAAAACAACCACCAGATATTAGAACATATTCCCCTATGTGAAGAACGTTGGAATGCGAAATATTCATATTTTCATTTCGTGTTAGTGCACAAGAGAATACGCAAATGGGTTTGCGCAAGAGTGGGGTGTTCTTTTTCAACTTTTATTTTGCCATTGACTTTTATGTGGGATTTATGTGAATACTTTTTGCGCTCATTGGGTTAACAATAACAGTTTACTTTCAACTCATGATATAAGTGCAACCTGACGAAAAGCGTTCTTCTAGCGCAGTTAACGCTTGAAATGGAGCGTTAATTAGCGCTCAACTTGTAATCTGGCCCATAATATGTTGAAATTAACATGAATCATTTTCATAACAACTAAGAAGCCCACTTGAAAAGTAATGTATTCAGATTTGATGCTGCCCTATTTCCTGAATATTTTCCCACCCACCACACCCCACCCCACCTATTTTATATATTTCCCAAAACTCTGCATAAGTAACCCCCTTTTCTACAAAGACACAGAGAGCAACAATTTACTCCTTCCTATCCACACAAAGAACAGTGATTAACCTCTTCCTGACAGACATAAAATAACAGTTAGTATCTTCTTCCTGTCAGATGCTGTATATTGAATATATAGTAAACTGTGATTATTACCTTCCCTCCAATCACAGATAAAACAGTGATTAAACCCTTAAATACCTGACACACAAAAATAGCCGTTTAATCTATTAATACTTAAAACATCTAAGTTGATCCCAATGTATTCAGTCTTGATGTTCACCTACAGCTTCTTGCTTTTACAGGTGTGCTCACCACCCGCCCAACATTTGTTTCTAGCTTTTTGGTAAAGCGTTGGAGAGCCATGTGATACCCAGAGGGTCATGTGACTACTCATTTGGATTAGGTGATTCTCCTCTCTTCAATGAGGTTGCACAACCTTCTAGGTTGTAAAGGGGCAGAGGTAAGGAGTTTCATTTTTCTTTTCCACCCACCTCAGACATAACACATTTAACAAAAATAGGAGAATTCACCTTCTCTTGCCTTCTGGTGGATAGGATGCGCATTCCCATGTGGGATTAGAAAATAAAAAAGAGAAGCCAAAGTGTCTAACACAATCTTTGAAAACAGAGCAGCATAAATCCTAAATATAACCAGAAAGAGTTTCTAGCACTAGCACCCACTACATGTGATTAGAGATTGTATGATTACAAAAACACCATTATAGAGTACTCATTTTTTTACTTTATTTATTATTAATTATAGTTATCCAATTATATACTAAAGGATTACATTCAAATGAAAGTTATGTATTCACAACATTTGAATGCTGAAAGGGACGTTAAACAGTCTTTTTCAATGTTGTAATAAAAAAGCAATAAGCTGTGCCTTATACTTAATAGAAATAATTGCAATATATATTAGTCATCTATTTAAATGGCTTATACCTTTTTATTTTATTTTTTTCCCCTACATTTGTGCAGTGTCCTTTACTTCCTGTCACAGCCTTACAAGGAGGAGGGGCCTCTGCAGGAAGTTTATTTTAGCCTGATGTCATAAAACTTCTAGGATGGTTCCCATTAAGAGAATCGACTAGATAACAAGGAATCAGACTGCTCATGCCTAGATCAGTCAGAATATTACCTAGGTTTCAAAGATGTCCGCTCCCACAAAACACTGGGGGGCAGAGGCTTCACTGAGAATCTCTAAATGCTCATTATGCAAGAAAGCAAGTAATTTGTTTGCTGTTTTTTTTTTTACACAACCTGTTTCTTTATAGGTTTACTTTGATTTAACATATTTGCTTTAACTGTTTAATATCTCTTTAAGGTCAAATTTTAAGTTCCTTAAACCAGGCAAAATAGTTCTGTTTTCTTTACTACAACAATAGAATACATTTTTCATTGCACTCACAGAACATCTAACATTCCCAATACTGCAGTCATGTGACCAATTGTGGGCTACATTACAAGTGAGGCGCAAACATTTTTGCGCAAGCGATATTGTGTTTTCTTGATCCGTTTTGATTGCGCTTATATTATATACACTAAAATTCTTACCAAAATCTCAGAGCTGTGTTGAACTGTTTTCCAAAACTAAAAAGTGTCACAAAACACAAAAAATACATTACAAAGTACAGTTACACTCATAATAACATCATCTAAAAAAGTTATAAGAGTTTAAAGATATGAGAACTCAAGTGTTAGAAAAAAAAGCCACCACAGTACTTTAACATTGAAATATATATAGATACATTTCTAAAGATGCATTTGTATGCATACAGTATATATATATATATATATATATATATATATATATATATATACAGGGTCGGCTCTAAGGGGGGGCATTGGGGGGCATTGGGGGGCAATGCCCCCCAAATGGAATGCTGTGCCCCCCAGGGCAAAAGAAGTGATTTTAAAAAAATATATATATTTTTTTTTGCAGCCACTGGACCCTGGAGATCCGCCACTGGAGGGCCCAGCTAATCTCTTTACTCTCCTCTATTTACAACCAGATAACAAATAAAGTTGCATTTCCCTGCTGTTGCTCTAACAGTTAACCTAGGGCTTGCAATGCCCCTCCTCCTGCTAGCCCACTTACTACAGAGCTGAAGTGAGATGATGATGGATTGGGAATTCCTTGGTTTCCCCACTGCAGGTCACACAAAACAAGTGTGTATTGTGCCTGCTTTATCTGCAGTGGTCAGTGTAAAATGTGTGTCAGATTATAGGTGCTCAAATACACACACTTCAAATGTAGCTGTGGGACAATGAGTGAAATAGCCTTATGTTTATTATTTACATGTTTCAAAACATCTCCTATTTGTCCCCAAGGTTGTTTTAATATATATATATATATATATATATACACACACACACATACATACATACACACAATACACACACTGTGTGTATATACATATATACCGTGTGTGTGTGTATGTATATATATATATATATATTTATATATATATATACTGTGTGTGTGTGTGTGTGTGTGTGTGTGTGTGTGTGTGTGTGTGTGTGTATATGTGTATATATATATTTATGGATATATATATATGTGTGTGTGTGTGTATATGTGTGTGTGTATATGTATATATATATAATTTGTGTGTATATACATACTGTATATACTGTGTGTGTGCTGGTAAATATCATTAATAATATCTGCTGCAGCACTGCCAGACATCTTATAAATGTAATCCCTATACTCCTTGAGATATGACACATGTAACCACTGCACTTCCAGAAATATAAACAAATCTAACTCCTGCACAGCCAGAGATCTGATAAATGTAACCCCTGGACTGCCACAGTAGGTCTGCTCTTATTTTGACTCTCATACATGCTTTTTAAATGCGTGCCCCCTCGTGAAAAAAAAAATGACCCCCATTTCATTTGTTCTGGAGTCAACCCTGTATATACAGTATATATATATGTGTGTGTGTGTGTGTGTGTGTGTTTAACTGAGTATTTACTGTAAATATTTCACATTACAATGTTCTGCACAAAGCAGAATATGTTATTTGTATTTTTATATATATAGTCCTATATATATATATCGTAGTTCTGGGTTCCAAGCACTCACTGTAGTCATGAATTGCCTGGGTGCTCTCTATGGTGTATAGGTAGAGACTTCAAAGAAAGAAGAGGCACTCACAGGATTTATTGAACATTATTTTTATTAGTAATTCATCAACAAAGGTTTAGTCAGCGAATTGAGTCCATATCACAGACCGAATACCTCCCAAACCACCCACTAAGGAGACTCCCAGAAGGAGGATTTCCATCAGCCACTATCTATATTATACACAGTACAATTACAGTAATTCATTGGATATAAATATATTTGGATACAAGCATTTTCACTTCTTTTTGGGTATTTCACAATCACTAAAACAATTTTTTTGGATTTAAGACACAGAGATATTTTGATTTTTGATTTTTAATTTTAAATTTGATATTTTGGAATTTTTTATCATCACTTTTTATATCTAGATATATATTTTTATTCACCACATTTTTTCATCATTTTTTCATTTTTTCACTTTTTATCAAAAAGATGATACACTAAATAAGGGACTAGAGACTCTTTCAACCAATTCAATCACCCTAACCGGTTGGTGACATTGCAAACTCAGACCTGTGATTCTATTAGAATATTTATGTCAACATATTGTGTTTTTATTACGATTGTCGATTGTTATTCATTTTAACTGTATTCTTTTTTGATACATGGATCCATGTTTTACAACTATATCGTTTAATTTTATATTTTATATCACCAAATAAATTTGTATAACTAACAAATTTGTTTAATATTTCAATATTGCATAGTTAACACATATGTATAATTGTTCACGTTAGACAGTTAGGCCTATCCGCCACTGCCTAGACCCACTTCCCATAGCCACCAGTTAGGCGCTTTTTGATATTCAACTACTACAACGTTTCGGTCCTCACAGGTTCTGTGAGTGCCTTTTCTTTCTTTGAAGTCTCTTTGAAATCTGTATAAACTGAACATTGGAAAATTAAATATTCATATATTCATGTCGGGTTTGCGCTATTAAGAATATTTGATGGTGCGTGAGAGAGTTGGGTGTTTTTTCAGCTATTTTTCTCTATTGACTTCTTTGGGGGAATATGTGAACGCACACACTATATTCAAAGTTCAGATTTTTCCTGTAGTCGGGTTACCGCTTGCATAAAATATGTATTTTTTTTTAAACTTAATACGAGCAAAACACGAAAATGAAATAAACTGCGCCACTTGTAATCTAGCTCTGTATGTTTGTTTGTTTGTTTGAATATACCCTAACACTTTTACCCAGTATCACACAAAGCCTTTAATAATTTACCAAAAATGAAAAATAGCATTTATTGTACTGTAGATGCCCCTTATTATCATATAAAGAAAAGTATTTAAAAATCAGCCAAGCGTATATAATCTTTTCACACTGTTCTCTTAATTGATTGCAATTGGAACCTTAAGGGACATTAGTCAATTTATTGAACATATTCCTCTATATTATGTATTAGTAGTGAAAATACTAGCCATATAATTCACATTCAAACATTTGCCAACTCTGTTGTAAAGGTTTAAATAGTCATTGGGGTCTATTTATCAAAGCGTCAACTGAAAATACGCTTGAATTCTGCATCGTATTTGTTGCGAGATTGATCCGCCGTAGTTATCAAAGCGTCAAGATCGGCTAATGTTGGAATTTATGATGTAATATACGATCCTGCAATCTCAATCCGACTAAGATCGATGCTAGTGTCATTACAGATGTTTCGAATTCAGAGTCAACTTTATTTGAACCTTTTCCAAATGTATCAAACATTTAACAGGCGTTTGTGTCTATTTCGACGCAGCGTACCTAGTTTTCAATCTGCCACCCTTCAGATTGTTTGCGGATGCCATAGAAGTCAATGGGAGTCTGAAAACACAGAAAGCTTAAGTTTGATGCTGCAAGAGAATGAAGTATATTACATAATTAAAGTAAATTAGAAACTCTATTAACATTGTGTTTCCTTTCTATATCAAACCATATTATTGTTCCACATTTGGGGCGCGATCCGATATAGATCGCAGTTTGCGGCGCAAGCGAGGGAACCGGCATCGCCCGCAGTTTCAGCTCGCAACTCGAGCTATCCCATATAGGTCGCCGTCAGATGCTAATGTGCCGTAAGTCTGACAAACCAGCGATGTCCAGAAATCTGCGCAAGTACAAATTTCTGGCGTCGCCAGTGACTTGCGCCACGTTAGAATCTGCCAGCGCCTATAAAACCTGACTAAAGTCTAAAACACCCGCACTGTCTAACACGCCTCCCTAACATAGCCCGCACTGTCTAACACGCCTCCCTAACATAGCCCGCACTGTCTAACACGCCTCCCTAACATAGCCCGCACTGTCTAACCCTCTATCCGCTATCCCCCCTCACTAGCCTAACAATAAAAAAGCTATTAACCCCTAAACCGCCACTCCCGTACCCCGCCGCAACCTAATAAAGTTATTAACCCCTAAACCGCCGCTCCCGTACCCCGCCGCCAGCTATATTATATCTATAACCCCCTAAAGTGAGCCCCTAACACCGCCGCCATCTATATTAAAATTATTAACCCCTAATATAAGCCCCTTACACCGCCGCCATCTCTATTAAAATGATTAACCCCTAATTTAATCTACCTACCCCGCCGCCAGCTATATTATCTATATTAACCCTAAGTATATTATAGTTAATATAGTTATTACATTATATATATTAACTATATTAACCCTAATTATATTAGGGTTAATACAGTTACTATAGTATTTATATTAACTATATTAACTCTATCTAACCCTAACACCCCTAACTAAATGTATATTAAATTAATCTAATTCATATTATAAACTAAAATATTCCTATTTAAATCTAAATACTTACCTATAAAATAAACCCTAAGATAGCTACAATATAATTCATAATTACATTGTAGCTATGTTAGGGTTAATATTTATTTTACAGGTAAATTGTTAATTATTTTAACTAGGTATAATAGATATTAAATAGTTATTAACTATTTAATATCTACCTAGTTAAAATAATTACCCAATTACCTGTAAAATAAATCCTAACCTAAGTTATAAATACACCTACACTATCAATAAATTTAATAAACTACAAACATCTATCTAAAAATACAATTAAATTAACTAAACTAAATTACAAAAAAAAACAAACACTAAATTACAAAAAATAAAAAAAAGATTACAAGATTTTTAAGCTAATTACACCTATTCTAAGCCCCCTAATAAAATAATAAACCCCCAAAATAAAAAAAATTCCCTGCCCTATTTTAAATTAAACAAATTTCAAAGCTCTTTACCTTACCAGCCCTTAAAAGGGCCTTTTGTGGGGCATGCCCCAAAGAATTCAGCTCTTTTGCATACAACAAATACAATCCCCCCCCCATTACAACCCACCACCCACATACCCCTATTCTAAAACCACCCAAACCCCCCTTAAAAAAGCCTAACACTACCCCCCTGAAGATCTCCCTACCTTGTCTTCACCACACCGGGCCGAACTCCTGATCCGATCCGGGCGATGTCTTCCTCCAAGCGGCAAAGAAGAATTCTTCCTCCGGCGATGTCTTCCTCCAAGCGGCAAAGAAGAATTCTTCCTCCGGCGACGTCTTCCTCCAAGCGGCAGCAAAGTCTTCATTCTTCCGGCGGCATCTTCAATCTTCTTTCTTCGCTCCGCCGCCGCGGAGCATCCATCCCGGCCGACTGCTGTACTACGAATGAGGTACCTTTAAATTACGTCATCCAAGATGGCGTCCGCCGAATTCCGATTGGCTGATAGGATTCTATCAGCCAATCGGAATTAAGTTAGAAAAATCTGATTGGCTGATTGAATCAGCCAATCAGATTCAAGTTCAATCCGATTGGCTGATCCAATCAGCCAATCAGATTGAGCTCGCATTCTATTGGCTGATCGGTACAGCCAATAGAATGCGAGCTCAATCTGATTGGCTGATTGGATCAGCCAATCGGATTGAACTTGAATCTGATTGGCTGATTCAATCAGCCAATCAGATTTTTCTAACTTAATTCCGATTGGCTGATAGAATCCTATCAGCCAATCGGAATTCGGCGGACGCCATCTTGGATGACGTCATTTAAAGGTACCTCATTCGTAGTACAGCAGTCGGCCGGGATGGATGCTCCGCGGCGGCGGAGCGAAGAAAGAAGATTGAAGATGCCGCCGGAAGAATGAAGACTTTGCTGCCGCTTGGAGGAAGACATCGCCGGAGGAAGAATTCTTCTTTGCCGCTTGGAGGAAGACATCGCCGGAGGAAGAATTCTTCTTTGCCGCTTGGAGGAAGACATCGCCCGGATCGGATCAGGAGTTCGGCCCGGTGTGGTGAAGACAAGGTAGGGAGATCTTCAGGGGGGTAGTGTTAGGCTTTTTTAAGGGGGGTTTGGGTGGTTTTAGAATAGGGGTATGTGGGTGGTGGGTTGTAATGGGGGGGGGATTGTATTTGTTGTATGCAAAAGAGCTGAATTCTTTGGGGCATGCCCCACAAAAGGCCATTTTAAGGGCTGGTAAGGTAAAGAGCTTTGAAATTTGTTTAATTTAGAATAGGGCAGGGAATTTTTTTTATTTTGGGGGTTTATTATTTTATTAGGGGGCTTAGAATAGGTGTAATTAGCTTAAAAATCTTGTAATCTTTTTTTTATTTTTTGTAATTTAGTGTTTGTTTTTTTTTGTAATTTAGTTTAGTTAATTTAATTGTATTTTTAGATAGATGTTTGTAGTTTATTAAATTTATTGATAGTGTAGGTGTATTTATAACTTAGGTTAGGATTTATTTTACAGGTAATTGGGTAATTATTTTAACTAGGTAGATATTAAATAGTTAATAACTATTTAATATCTATTATACCTAGTTAAAATAATTAACAATTTACCTGTAAAATAAATATTAACCCTAACATAGCTACAATGTAATTATTAATTATATTGTAGCTATCTTAGGGTTTATTTTATAGGTAAGTATTTAGATTTAAATAGGAATATTTTAGTTTATAATATGAATTAGATTAATTTAATATAAATTTAGTTAGGGGTGTTAGGGTTAGATAGAGTTAATATAGTTAATATAAATACTATAGTAACTATATTAACCCTAATATAATTAGGGTTAATATAGTTAATATATATAATGTAATACCTATATTAACTATAATATACTTAGGGTTAATATAGATAATATAGCTGGCGGCGGGGTAGGTAGATTAAATTAGGGGTTAATCATTTTAATAGAGATGGCGGCGGTGTAAGGGGCTTACATTAGGGGTTAATAATATTAATATAGCTGGCGGCGGTATAGGGGGATTAGATTAGGGGTTAATAATTTTTATATAGGTGGCGGCGGTGTAAGGGGTCAGATTAGGGGATAGATAAAGTAGATGGCGGCGGTTTTAGGGGCTCACAGTAGGGGGTTAGTTTATGTAGATGGCGGCGGGGTCCGGGAGCGGCGGTTTAGGGGTTAATAACTTTATTAGGGATTTCGGGGGGGGGATCGCGGTTGACAGGTAGATAGACATTGCGCATGCGTTAGGTGTTAGGTTTTATTTAGCAGATCGCGGTTGACAGGGAGATAGACATTGCGCATGCGTTAGGTGTTAGGTTTATTTTCTAGTTAGTTTAGGGAGTTACGGGGCTCCAATAGTCAGTGTAAGGCTTCTTACGGCTGCTTTTTGTGGCGAGGTGAAAATGGAGTAAGTTTTCTCCATTTTCGCCACGTAAGTCCTTACGCTGCATATTGGATACCAAACTGCGCTGGTTTGGTATACCTGCCTATGGCCCAAAAAACTACGGGCGACGGCAGAAATATACGCGCGTAACTTCTAGGTTACGCCGTATATAGGATACCAAATCAGCGTAAATATTGGCGTCGCCGGCTTTTGCGGGCGACGATTTATATCGGATCGACCCCTTGGTGCACTAGTAGATATAGGGATAAACATTAAAAATACATTACTGCTTATGGATTATGCTACAGCTTTGTCTCTCATTACAAAGCATGGGGACAATATTATTTTTACAAATTTGTTGAAAAGTTGTGCTCCAAACTTGTCGCACTAATAGATATAGAGATACAAATGAAATAAATACACAACATAATATAGCTAACTTCCTTTTTATTTTTTTGGGAAAAATCGATGTGCACCATGTTTAAGCCATGTAATACAAGTCACACTCTCCACTTCACACCAATTTTGATGCAAACTCCTAAACAACCCACACACTAGTGAATTTTTCAACCACTTTTGATTGGAATATGCATAATCACATGATTTAGGACATCAGCCAATCTGATTCAAATATACATTTTAAACATCACTAACAAATCAAATTGCTTGATACTTGTGTCATTCATCACTCATCAGAACTTGTTAGTGCCATTTGTTACATTGTGTATTATACTTTAAAAGTATTTATATGTGAATTTAGAATTAAAGATAAACATTGATGCTGACATTATGACACACAGTGTAATATTTTAGACAATGATTTTAAAAATCGAATTGCTGTTTGATTCAATATAATCTTAAGCTGATAGCTCAAAGGGATAGCCTACCTAACATTAAACTGTCATGATTCAGATAGAGCAGAAATTAAAATCACCTCTTTACTGTAATGCTATTTTAAGTGTATTTCTCCCTTCTCTTGAATTTCCTTTTCAGTAAGAAATGTCATCTCATATGCCAGCCTATTTTATAACACCTGTGTATGGGTGGTTTTTAAAACTAGATTGCAATCAGGAGGGGTTACACAGTTACAGAGAGAAAACTGGCCCAGCTCTTAAAATATCTATTGATTGCAAATAAATACATATGATACCCTAAATACATTATACATTTGCAAGTATTCCTGCTCAGAATAATAATACATTTACACTCTATACATATAGTGGTATAAATAAACACAGAGATATGAAAGACAACTTTGTTTAGAACAAAAAAAGGAATTTAGGGAAAAGTAAATATGTTTGAAAAAGATTTCTGACATAACACACACACACACACACACACAAGTATGTATATATATATTACACACACACACACACAAGTATGTGCAAAGATATATGTACAGATTCTAGCATTAATAATCATTTAAAAAAATGAGATAAAAGCATATCATGACTTCTAGAAATACAAATATACATTCATTTATGTGAAAGTATCATATAACAGATTTTTTGTATAGCAAATAAATATAAAAATAACTTTCTATGAGATATTGTTTATTGAGGTATAAATCAATCTATTTCTTGGACATTAACAGTTGAAAAATAAAAGATTAGCTTTAGAGAAATGTGCTTGTTCATGGACAGTAATGAAATGGTATAAATAAAGTTTGGAAAAACCCAAATAACCGCAACATCGATGCTCCCAGTGAACAAGGCGCCAGTGGGTGCTCCCAGTGAACAAGGCGCCAGTGGATGCCGAAACGTTTTGGGATATTCATGTTTTAACTTTGTATCAATAAAAGGACTTTTTACTCCAATGTTAATCCGGTGAGTGCAGTGTTCTGTTCTGGATGAATGAATGAATTTCAACTTTGATATTTTCTACGCAGCACCCCGTACTACACATTTTGGATTGGTGAGTGCATTCCTTTTGGACATTGCTTTATATATATATATATATATATATATATATATATATATATATATGATTTTTGTAAAATAAATATCTATACCTATATATCTATATTTATTATTATATATATAGGTAAATAAATATACAGAAATATATAGGAATATCTATTTAAAAATACAAAGAGCATTTCCCCTACGTAAAGAACATTGGAATGTTACATAGTTACAATAAATACTCAGTAAAACACATTAATAAATAGTATATATAACATTTTTTATCATGTTTTTTATAACATTTTTTATCAATATTTTAAGTCAAATGTTTTTTATCAGATAGTGTTTACATAAGTGTAACAGTTTATTTTATTGTATTTATGTTCTGTTTCGTACAACTTTTATTTTAGCCCTAACCCTTTTCGTGAGGTCTTCAGTTGCGCTAACCCAACATGCATTAAATTTGATTGCACTTGAGCAAACGCATTTACTTTCAACTTGTAATATGTGTGCAAGTTAAAGCAGGCACGATATTGCTATATAGCACACAATAAATTTAGTGCACCACTTGTAATCTAGCCCTAAATGCACCACTTAATATACATGACAGGAAATACGCTGGGACAGTGTGAGAAATTGTAGCGCCTACTCAAATGCACACTGGTGTCAGTCATACTGGTGGGTTGGAAAGCAGACGTTTATGCGGATTCGGATAAATGTGTTTCTGCAGATAGGAAAAGCTTCAGTTTTATGCTATCCAGTAACTATATCCAGCTATATCCTTATCTATTGACTTATTCCTCTATTAGCCAATAAGTATGTTAGCTTCAGTTTTGTTCTTAACCAATCCTAACCTTATAAAAATATTTATGGCTTGTAGCATTAGCATTAGATACTACTTTAACTTTATTTAACTTTAAAGTCAAAATTAGAGTAAAGTTAAAATGAAACAGTCATGATTCAGACAGATCATGCAATTTAAAACAACTTTCCATTTTACTTATATTATCTCATTTGCTTTGTTCTATTGTTATTCTGTTATCCTTTATCCTTTAAAGAGACTAATCCTAGGTGAGCTCAGGAGTATGCACGTAGTTTTGACATTCTTATGGCCGCAATGTTTGCAACTATGTATAACATTTCTATAAACATCATTGCAAACACTGCTGCCATAGAATGCTAAAACCACGTGCTCACCTAGGATTACCCTCTTTAACAAAGGATACAAAGAGGTCTAAGCAAACTTGATAATAAAAGATAAATGGAAAGTTGTTTAAAATGTAATGCCCTAGTCAATCATTTTTAGTTTAATTTTTACTTTACTGTCCCTTAAAGGGACAGTCTACACTGAATATAAACTTGCAATTTCCTAAAGGTCGATAACCCCCAGATTATCCTGTAATCCTTGAGCGCTTTCCAAAGCCAAGAGTATTTCAAGTTATATTTAAATTATTTTGCCACGTTAAGAAAATGTAAGTTTATATGCAGTGTAGACTGTCCCTTTGAGCTGCTACCCAGCGGCTCCCCTTCTCCCCTAAGACGTTCCCCATAGGAAATAGCTGGGGGGCAGATATTTGTTAACAAGAGAATTCAAACAACCCATTAAATAAATATGGTATCATTTTAATTTTTTTCCAAAATCAAAGATTAATTTCATATAATTTTTTTTTTGACTGAACATGTCTAGGGGCAAACAGACAGTGGTTATTCCGAGCAAAGTGATCTAGGATGTCTGTGTTTTGTTATTCAACCAATAATAATGTGCCAGCCAGGTAAATTAAATTTGGGTAATTTGACAGCTGTGAATGTCTCCTATCCATGTCATATATTTACTCTGTTTTATTTTTGCAAGATTATCTCTGCCAGTTTTAGTTTTGAAGGTGAATCTAGCAATACAAAAATTACATTGCATGGCCACATCTTTGCTTTTTTTTTTTCATCAAAACATTTGTGTTTAGGGCTTGCACTATATAAATTCCATTGGGCAATGAACTTTAAAGCTTTGGTTAAACTGGATAAGACCTCAGAATCCAATTTATTTAAAGTATCAGATGAATGGTTTACTGAACCGTTTCAAAGAGCTGTTTCAGGAAACAGATTTGGATACAGAAGACAAGAACTAAACAAGTTGTAAAATTAGCCTTAGAGGTTGCAGAATGTTCAGTTAATTCAGTGCTTTTTCAGTTTTAAGATAGAACCTACCTGCAGCTCTACAGATTACTTGAATGAACATCATGTTTCCTTACACAGAAATAGGATTCTATGGATTACTCACTATTTTTTACAGTATTGATGATAGTATTTAATAATTTTTATTAATAGATTTTAATATTTCACGTGTAATATTTCAATAACATGTTTTAAGATAACTACCTTTTCATGTGTCTGAACCCAGCAATGCGTTAGATCTAAATCGCGAAACACGACTTGTGTTTCACATATTTTACATTTCTTTATTCTTCACATAGAAT